>NC_040017.1:28816316-28823816 GCF_000972845.2 Larimichthys crocea
TGATGATGATGATGATGATGATGATGATGGTGATGATGATGATGATGATGTTGTTGATGTTGTTCTCTGAGGTTCCTGCCCCAGCTGGTGGAGACCAGGAAGGAGTTTGTCCGGATCGGAGACGATCTGGAGACGGCGGCGGCGAAGAACGCTCAGGTGTCTCGCCACAAAGCAGGAGACGCCGAGCGGGCGAGTCACCTGCTGCTCGCCACACGCAAATGTTACCAACACTTCGCCCTGGATTACTGTCTGCAGGTAACGCCGCCACGAGCAGCTTCACCACGCAGAGTACACGTGGAACATTTAACCTTTCTTTGATTGTTTCAGCTCAACACGTTCAAGACTCAGCAGAGGATCGACGTCCTGAACTCAGTGAGTCAGATGGACGTCTGTGTCCGGGTGTAGTTAGCCTAGCTTAGCATAAAGACTGGCGGCAGAGGGAAACTGCTAGCCTGGTTCTCAGTGTTCTCTCTCTGTCGTCAGGTGTTCTCCTTCGTCCACGCTCAGTTCACCTTCTTCCACCAAGGCTTCGACCTGCTCAGGGACCTGGAGCCCACCATGAAGACCATGGCAGCACAGGTCCTGACCTCTGACCCCCGTTCATCATTTGATTATCTGAAGGAAAGCCGTCTTCGCTGTGATGTAACGTCGCCTTCTGTCTTGTCTTTCCGTCCTCAGTTGTCTCAGTTGTCGACAGACTGCACAGCTCAAAGAAAAGACCTGGAGAACAAACACCTGCTGGTCCAGCAGAGGGTAAGAACTTCATGATCCTCGTCTTCACAGAGTTCTCACGTAGAAAGCAGATGTGGTTCTTTAGCGGAGGTTGGACACTATGTTCCAACACTAAATAATAAGTAGACTATCAGATTGATCTTCTGGACCAGCAGGTAACTGAACACAGGTGGATCTTCTGATGGTGTAGGTTCCATCAGGCAGCAGGTGAACTGGCTTCGTCCTCAAAGTCGACGTGTCAGAAGCAGAAAAATGGACAAACATCAGGATTTAAGCGACTTTGACAAGAACCAAACTGAGTCAGAACATCTCCATTTCTTGTGGGGTGTTCCTGGTCTGCAGTGGTCAGTGGTTCTGATCAAAAGTGAAGAAGTTCATGCTGGTTCTGATAGAAAGGTGTCAGATGTCTTTGACATTACATGGATCACTTGGCACCAGGATGCACTATGGGAAGAAGGCGAGCCGGTGGAGGCAGTGTGATGCTTTGGACAATGTTCTGCTGGGAAACCTTGGGTTCCTCTGGACCTCCTTTAGCTCATGTTATCTCCTTACTGACCCGGTTAGCCCCTGTTTGAACTCTGAACTCTGTTTGTGTTAAGGACGCCTCAGGTGAGCCGATGGTTAACCCCTGTCCCGGCAGCGATGACATCATCCAGGGTTACCTGTTCAAACGGTGCAGGAGGAAACCCAAAACCTGGAAGAGGTAAAGACCGGGTTCTGCTAGCTTCTGCTGAACGTCACGTAAACGTTCACGTGATCGACTTGAACTTTAATGTTTGGACTCGTTTCAGGTGCTGGTTCTCCATCAGAGACAACCAGCTGATTTACAGGAAGTCACACAAGGTACGATGCTAAAGTAGCTAACCACTAATTAACTGAACCGGGCTCAGCAGCCGGGCCGGACCGGGTTGGATCACAGCCTCTGAGACCAACAGGGAATAACGTCGAGGTGACTTACAGACTTCATGATGGAAACATTGATCAGTAGTGAAAACCCGCTCGGTAGGCTGCTGTGTTCCCTGTTAGTCTGCTGGTTCTGCTCGGTCCGACAGTCTCCATGAGCTAACGTTGTTGACCGGCTGCATGTGTTGATGCTGCAGGAGGAGAACACCGTCCTGTTCGAGGATCTGCGACTGTGCGCCGTCAAATCTTTGGATCACATCGACCGGCGGTTCTGCTTCGAGCTGCTGTCTGTTCAGAAGTAAGAGATCCGAACACCTGTGTTTATGTCCAACCGACAAGTCTGTCTGACTTCCTGTGTGTGTGTGTGTGTGTGTGTGTGTGTGTGTGTGTGTGTGTGTGTGTGTCAGGTGCTGTGCTCTGCAGGCTGACTCGGAGCAGTTGAAGCAGGCCTGGCTCAGCGCTCTGCAGGGCAGCATCGACCTCGCCTACAGGGAGCGCGTCGACCCCGTCTGTGTGCAGCCTAAAGACCTCCCTCCTCTCCTCGGAGGTGGAGGAGGAGGTGGAGGTGGAGGGGACTCCTCCTCTCCGGGCCCCCCCACTCGGAGGCCTCCAGCGCTGGGCGTGGCCCTCCGAGGTCCGGGGAACCAACGCTGCTGCGACTGCGGGGAGGACGAGCCTCGCTGGGCCTCCATCAACCTGGGAGTCACCATGTGCATCGAGTGCTCCGGCATCCACAGGTGAGCCACCGCAACACACCTGATGATGTCATACGCAGAGTTTAACCACGCTTGATGACATCATGGCGTTTTGTCTCCAGGAGTCTCGGCGTTCACCTGTCCAAGGTCAGGTCCCTCACCCTGGACTCATGGGATGCCGAGCAGCTGAAGGTGAGTTCACGAAAGAGAAATCAATCCACCGCTGAAAGTAGTCCCAGCAAGTCGAACTAAAGACTGAACGCCTCCTCCTCCCGTAGCTGCTGTGCGTTCTGGGTAATGATGTCATGAACCAGATCTACGAGGCGCGATGTTCAGAGGACGGACGGGTCAAACCGAGAGCCGACAGTCTGCGGTAACGTCACATCCCTGCGATCCATCGACCATCAAAAAATCATCTTCATCTTCATCACTGTGACGATGAAGCTCGTCCATGTTTGTTTCAGGTCAGAGAAGGAGGCGTGGATCAAAGAGAAGTACGTGGAGAAAAGATTCGTGCAGAGCGACGGAGCAGACGGGCCGAGTAAGTCCGAGACGTGCTGACACCAGAACAGACGTGCTGGTCTGTCCTCGCTGAAACTTTTATTCTGTTTCAGACGCCGGGCTGCGTCTGTATCACGCCGCGATGTCGGGAGACCTGGTTGCCATGGCAGCAGCGTTGGCCCAGGGGGCGGAGGTTAACGGTTGCGTCGGCGAGGAGGAGGGACGCACTGCGCTGATCGGAGCTGCTGTCGGGGTGAGGAGACGCCAAACACAACCTCTGTTATTCCCCGCTGGTCTCCGTGCTCCAACCCGGTCCGGTCTGGCCGCTGAGGCCGGTTCTGCTGCCCGCTAACGGCAGATTCAGTTAACGAGCGCTGGTTCTGTTTCTTCAGGGATCTCTGTTGGCCTGCGAGTTCCTGCTGCTGAATGGTGCCAACGTGAACCACCGAGACCAGAGAGGACGAGGGGCGCTGCACGCCGCCGCCACCGCCGGACACACCGGGTACACACACACACACACACACACACACACACACACACACGTCTAGATAAACAGGAACAATCACGGCTGCTTCTCATTGGCTGTTATAGACAGGTGTGCCTGCTGTTGAAGAGAGGAGCCAATCAGTATGCCGCAGACGAGAAAGGACAGGACCCGTTGGCCATCGCTGTGGAAACGGCCCACGCAGACATCGTCACACTGTGAGTGATCACTGAAGCAGCAGCTAACGTTAGACAGTCTGCGGGGACGTCACAGAGACTACGTCCAGGTTTTAGACAGTCTGCGGGGACGTCACGGAGACTACGTCCAGGTTTTAGACAGTCTGCGGGGACGTCACGTTAGATTCAGTCTTTCCGTCTGTGGATGTTTTGAAGCTGACTGACTGTCGTGATGTTTCAGGCTGCGGATGGCGAGGATGAACGAGGAGATGAGGGACTCGGAGGGCGTCTTCGGAGCCGTGGGTGAGTAGACGTTCTTCTCCTGATGCATCATGGAAGCAGCAGCTCTCTGAGTCTGAACCCGCTGTGACTCCTCAGGAGACGACGAGACGTTTCAGGACATCTTCAGGGACTTCAGTGACATGGCGTCACATGACCCGGAGAGGCTCAGCCGGCGGCAGTTCAGCCGAGGAGGAGGAGAGGAGGAAGAGGAGGAGGGACAGATGAACAGCCAGCAGTGTTGAAAAGACGTCAGGATGAACCTGAGACTGCAAACTAACCACTGGGTTACCACGGAAACAGCCGTGACTGTGTAATATAACCATTATAGTAACATATATGTCGAGAGTGTAATCCCACTGTGGTAACTATGTTCAGCTGTACTCTTACTTTGTAACAGCCAATCATCATCCAGGTCCCCAGCAGCAGCTGATATCACTGCCTAGTCCAGCAGCAGTCAGCCCAGCTCGGCGTCTGTCTTTCAGCCTTTTATTTCACCAAGCTCTCACCAACCACTAAAAGTCAGTCCCACATTTACTCTTGTCCGGCGGCTTCTTGCTCGCTCACTCTCTCCTTTTCTCTTCTTAGCTTCCTCCGTCAGCGTCCTCTTCACTCTCTGCTCCTCTGCCATTATTTCCATAGAGGCTGCTGAGCCTGGTTACCTCCTCTTCCTCTTCCTTTTCCTCCTCCTGGTGGTCCAAACACTAACAGTCCCCTGGTGCTCTGAGCTAACATGAACTAACAGCAGCTAACGGACTGAGCTAACAGACTGAGCTAACAGCAGCTAACAGACTGAGCTAACATGAGCTAACAGCAGCTGAACCCGGACTGAGTAACATGAGCTAACAGCAGCTAACGGACTGAGCTAACATTGAGCTAACATGAGCTAACAGCAAGCTAACGGACTGAGCTAACAGCAGCTAACAGACTGAGCAACATGAGCTAACAGCAGCTAAACAGACTGAGCTAACAGCAGCTAACAGACTGAGCTAACATGAGCTAACAGCAGCTAACAGACTGAGCTAACATTAGCTAACAGCAGCTAACAGACTGAGCTAACATGAGCTAACATGAGCTAACAGCAGCTAACGGACTGAGCTAACATGAGCTAACAGCAGCTAACAGACTGAGCTAACATGAGCTAACAGCAGCTAACGGACTGAGCTAACATGAGTAACAGCAGCCTAACAGACTGAGCTAACATGAGCTAAACAGCAGCTAACAAACTGAGCTAACATGAGCTAACAGCAGCTAAAGCTGAGCTAACCTGAGCTAACAGCAGCTAACAGACTGGCTAACATGAGCTAACAGCGCTACAGCTGTCAGCAGTTTACTTCACTGTCCATCATAAACTCTGTAAATCACAGAAGTTGAGGCGGAGCAGCCGGAGGACATCAGAGGGAAAACCAGAAAACATTTTCCTCCATAAAATGATCCAGTTTCACCAGAATCAGTGAAATAGTTGCTGGTGCTGTGGACTTAGTCCGTAAAGCGTTACGTACTTCTCCCGCCCGCGAGCCCCAAAGTTACATAGTGTGAGAACAGACGTACGAATGACAGAGACATCCGTTCAGTGCATCTCAGGTCAGTGTGGGTCAGCTGATCACAGGTCAGTCAGGTGGGTCCTGCACAGCTGATCCACCGGTCAGAGTGGGTCACCTGATCACAGGTCAGTGTGGATCACCTGATCACAGGTCAGAGTGGGTCACCTGATCACAGGTCAGTGTGGGGTCACCTGATCACAGTCAGTGTGGGTCACTGATCACCGGTCAGAGTGGGTCCACCTGATCCACAGGTCAGTGTGGTCACCTGATCACAGGTCAGAGTGGGTCACCTGATCTACAGGTCAGTGTGGGTCACCTGATCACAGGTCCGTGTGGGTCCCTGATCACTCGGTCAGTGGGGTCACCTGATCACAGGTCAGAAGTGGGTCACCTGATCACAGGTCAGAGTGGGTCACCTGATCACAGGTCAGTGTGGGTCACCTGATCACAGGTCAGTGTGGGTCACCTGATCACAGGTCAGAGTGGGTCACCTGATCACAGGTCAGAGTGGATCACCTGATCACAGGTCAGTGTGGGTCAGCTGATCACAGGTCAGTGTGGGTCAGGTGATCACAGGTCAGAGTGGGTCAGCAGTCTGTAAGTTACGTAACGTTTGTTTTTCTTCTAAATTAACGACGGTTATTAGAAATTTGTTTTTCCAGCTGACTAGTTAATAAATTGGAAACTCATTAATCAGCTTCAGAGACGTTGTCTGTGAATGTTTGGGCTGATCCAGGCGAGCTGCTCTTCGTTCCAGTCTTTATGCTAAGCTAACTGTGTCCTGACTCTTTTAATTAAATTAAGACGTCGATAACAGGAAACATTGTTACAGAACAGGAAATGAACTAGTTACAAACGTTCCTGTCTCACATCATGTTTGTTTGATGTTCATTTTAAACTCAGGTCAGTATCTCTGATGATGTCACACTCAGGTCTGAGGTCACTTCCTGTCAGGTGTTTATCTACCTGCTGATTAACAGGAAGTACGGCGTGACATCAAAACCTGCTTTTGAGTTTTATGTCAGTAATTATCTCTGTATGTTTTCGTTCGTGGCGGAGCTGGATCGAGTTTAAAAACACCTCAACACAAGTGGGCTTTTATTGTGAAACTCACAATACAACAGGACTGATAGATAATCAGTTAAAGGTCCAGTCCAGCAGACAGCAGCTCCACCGGGTGATCGTTCACGGAGACAAAGATAAAGCAGACGGACCGAACACGAGGCTTCAAAACGTTTGTCCACGCGTCTTTAAATCGAGCTCCGATACATCCGGACTCTGCCACCAACAACACGAGCTGCTGCACAGAGAGAATTAAAGAACATGAACTCATTAAACGACGTCACGTTGAGTGTTTTTAAACTTTTGTTTTTCTGTGTTCAGAAAAGGGATTTAACGTGCAGCTGCTCCCGTTATTTGTTTCAGTGTCGAGTTTTTAATAAAGACTGAACCAGCCGTCGTGTTTCCACTGATGGACGACCGGCTGAAAACTAAACTTCATTTCAGGACGTGTCAAAGTTTTTTTTTGCCCCGAGTTCAGACTGAAGGAAGTCGTGTGTATTTAATAATTCAGACTGTTACTGCTGTGACGACACGCTTAATAAAACCTTAATGCAGAACGACGTGTCGTGTTTTCTCTCTCATGGCGCTTTAGTTTCTTTTTTCCACAAACATGAAGAATTAATAACATTTTAAAATCTTCACCTGCAGAAAAATAACGTTTCATTTTTTCAGTTTGTTTCTTATAACTAATTCTATTTTTTTATTTCAGGATTTAACAAATCTGACAAAAACATGACGACTTTGTTGTTTGAAGTAAAAAAAAAAAAAATTTGTCACTAGGTGAAAAAAAAAAACATTGTTTCAAAACACATGAAACGTTTATTAATAAAACTGCAGTTTCTGTACAAACAGTGATTTAAAACATGAGTAAAAACAAACATAAGGTGCTTTTAAATTTAATACTGACGTTTATAAAATCAGCTCAGGCTGACGTTGAAGTGAAGTTTGTCTCTTTCAGCCTCCGTACCTGAGGCGTACCTGGTCGTGGTTCAGATTCTGTTCAGTTTGTTCTGGGTCATCTGAACCAGCTGCTCAGAGTATTTCTCCAGCAGCGACATCGTCCTGTCGTCCTCCAGTGGACCAGAGGGGGCGCTGCCGCCGCCGCCCCGCCCGTCTCCACCCTG
>NC_040017.1:28828816-28863748 GCF_000972845.2 Larimichthys crocea
CAGAGCTACCAGACACACGCATGCGTCATCCTGCAGCGCCATCAAGGTTCTTTTATTTTGAAGTCTCGTTGGATCGACAACCAATTGACCCGAATCTGTGACCTGAGCCCAGTCCTCCTCCTCCTCCTCCTCCTCCTCATCCTCCTCCTCCTCACCTTGACCTAAGTCCAGCCTGGCTGGAGTTCTGAGGTCGAGCTCTTCCTCCTCCTCCTCTTCCTCCATGTGAGGCAGCTGAGAGGACGGCACAGTGATGAAGGTCTCTCTCCTGAAAGGACAGAAACGGACCTCAGAACCAAGCCACCAAACGAGCGCTTCAAATCCCGATCAGACCTCCTCCAGCTGTAATCGCTCACCTGATGTTCGGCTGTTTGCGGCTGCAGGTTTCAGGTGCAGCGGCCAGTTTTAGGCCACGCCTCTTCCTCATGGTGCTGGTCATCTGAGGGTCCAACCTCCACACGAACACACAACTACACACACACACACACACACAATGAAAAGAACGAATCACCGAAGACGTCACTACACTTCACCTGTCTCCCGACATCACTACACTTCACCTGTCTCCCCGACGTCACTACACTTCACCTGTCTCCCGACGTCACTACACTTCACCTGTCTCCCGACGTCACTACACTTCACCTGTCTCCCGACGTCACTACACTTCACCTGTCTCCTGACATCACTACAGTTTACCTGTCTCCTGATACGGTGATGAGGTGTCTGCAGTCCTGACTGAACCTCATACAGGTGACGATCTCTGAGAAAACAAAGGTAAATCTCAGGTATCAGGTAAATCAAACATCTGAAGGACGAGATGTTTCGACATATCACAGCTGTGAATCAGCCACAGTTGGATTTACTCACCGGAGTGTCCGAACAGGGTGGCGACACACTCTCCCGACTCGTAGTCGAAGATGGTGATGTTTTTATCGGAGCAGCTGGTGGCAAAGAACGACCCTGACGGATCCATCTGGATCTGCAGACGACACAAAACATCAGCCGATCGCAGCCCGGCAAGTTCGACATGTCAGGGTCTGTTCACCGACACACGTCCTTACCTTCAGCAGAGCTCCTTCATCACTGGACGAGCCCTTCAGACACTTCTTCAGCTTCCCTGTCTCCACGTTGTAAACCCTAAAAACAAACACACACATCAGCTTCAGTTGAAGCTGATCTTTCAAACTGAAGCCTCCTCCTTGATGCTTACCTGACGTTTCGGTCCTGACAGGCGATGGCGACGTGCGTCCTCGATGAGTCCAGGTCCATGTCGTACAGCGTCGTCTTCTCCACCACGTGGTGACTCCTGGAGAACGACAACCCGTCCGCTGTCTGGACCACAACAGACTCCGTGACTCCAACAGACGGGAATACAGTGCATTAAGCTCTAACAGAACTCCATGCATAGACTCACCTGTTCAGCTGACTGGAAGTAGATGCTTTTGTCGGCTCCACAGCTCACCATGCGAACCTCGGGACTCTCTCCTGAAACACAGGTGACATTTAGAGCAAGATGTGTCACATGACCTAAACCCAGCTGAGATGGTTTGGGACGAGTTAAAGGATAAACATGAGTTTACCGGTGAACTTGACGGCTGTGATGGAGGCGGAGTGGTCGTTCAGAGTCTGTTCCAGACTGTAGTTCTTCTCCAGGTTGAAGATGTGGATTAGTCGATCCCTGCTGGCCGACGCCAGCAGCTTCACACCTGAAGAAACAATGACGACAACGTCAGTATCCACACCACACGTGAAGTTACAGCTACAGTTCAGAGTGTTGTCTCACCTGTGGACGTGGGTGAAAACACCAGACACAACACCTCAGAGTCGTGAGCCTCAATCTTCACCAGCTCGTCCAGAAACTCCAGACCAAAGATACTGAACACACACACACAGAAACACGTCAGCGTCAGACATCTGACACTCCAGATTTACACTCGATTCCTCCGGGCACGGCTTCATATCCCGCCACGTTAAGGATGAGCCAACCGCGGGGTGCAGCAAGCGACCGCCACAACCGCACACGACATCATGTAAGAGTTTGAAGAGAGTCGACACAGAAGGACACGCAATAATACTTAATTTGCGCGGTTAACCAGTGATTGCGGGTCACCGGTTTGGCAACTTTCAGATCGGTTGACTAGGGCAACGGTGAAAAATAGTGTATTTCTGCTCAGCAAAACATATTAAACATTATAAAACTCTGATGATGTTTTGATACTCAAATGTTGACTTTACATCGAAGTTCTCCTTTGGGAAACTTGGCCTCGACCACTCATTTCCCATAGCAATCGCAGGATAACCTGTTGTGTATGTGCATTATACGTCAATACTGGCGATTCATTTCAGTTTTTCTAAATAGCGACGCCGGTCAGTACTTGGGAGAGAGTTGATATAACTAGTCTACTGGCTGGCCATGGGATTAGATCTTCATAAATGGCTGTATATAATATCTGGTTACACCTCAGAAATGTAATGCGCTGAGTTTCTGATAGACCGCCATTCGTTTGTTCGAGGTCGTTTCACCTAAAAGTACCCGGATGGTCGAACTCATCTATAATCACATGATGAACCTCTGGGTATCGAAACGTGGAGCCGAAAGACGAGGCGTGTTTTCATACGCATAAGAACCGACACACTTCGGTCGGTGCCATGAAAGAACCGAATTTCGGTGCCCAGCCCTACGGTTGACTGTCAACAACGTGATGGCAACATGCGGTATACATGCAGCTGAAAGTTGTCGGTTAACACGGTCAGTTCCTGTTTGTGACTTTTTGCCCAGCTCAGTCTGCTCCGTCCAAAAAACACCAAAGACTTCGAGTGTGTTTGAAGCAGATCGGAGCACAGAGACGATCGCGGGACGCCCGCTGGAATCGGTGGAAGCGCTCGTCACAACGTGTTACTCTTACTGCAGGTTTCCACATCGGTCTCCGGCTGCCAGGTGTCGTCCATCAGGACTGATGCCCAGCACTCTGATCCCAGCCTTGCCATCAGCCGACTCGCCCTCTGCCTGCAGGTGCTGCGTGTTCTCGCCCACGTACAAAATCCTCAGCAGGTCCTGAAAGACAAACAGGAAACCATGTAGGACAAATAAAAACAGAACTTCCTGCCACACCTGAGGCGTCGCTGGTCTTACGTTGCTGTAGAGGTTTCTGTGGCCGGTGGGCGGGTCGGCGTGCCACAGTCTGATGGTGTTATCGGACGAACAGGTGAAGAAGGACGACAGAGGCAGACAGGCCTGAGACACGTCGGACAGCTCCGGGTACACCTGGAGAGAAGAACGAGGTCGCAGTCGACCGAGTGCTTCAGATACAGTACTGGAAGTATTCCTGAGAGTATATGAGGTAACTGTAGTTGTACTGGAAGTTATATTGGTAGTTTTGGAGGTATTCCCAATAGTATTCAAAGTATTTATTGAATCATTGAAGAAAAGTATCAGAGGTATATCTGAATTACTGAAATATTTCTTATCTGGCATTACTGAAGTAGAACTGGTTGTAGTAGAACTACTTTGAGGTAATTCTAGTAGTATTTAAAGTGATATTTGTAGTGTTGGAAGTATTTATAAAAACGTTCAGTTGCTTCTGCAATGACGGAAGTATTTCTGGCATTATTTATGTATTTTTGCTAGTAGTGGAAGTATTTCTGGCAGTGTTGGAGGTATTTCTGATATTTGTCTTTGGTAAGTATTATTTCTATTATTTCTATAATTCATGAAGTATTTCTGAGACGGACTTACTTCGACACTCCACACGGAGCCGCTGTGGTACAGAGCAGAGTACAGCTTCACCACGTTCCCCACGTCTTTAACGTCCCACACATACACGCTGTGGTCGTTGTACACACAGGTCAGGTGTTTGGCGGTGGGGTCAAAGGTCAGAGCCAACGTGTCAGGGTACTGAGCACCTGGACTGGCAGGTAACTGACTGCTGGTGAGGTCGACGCCCAGCCGGTGTGGTCGGTGCAGCGTGGCGATGTACTGCAGGTTGGATGGACTGAACACTCTGATGACGCCGTCAGCACAACCGCAGAAGATGAAGTTCTCGCTGACCGCCAGACAGCTCGCCAACGACGTCTGTCAACAGAAACATGTTGTGAATAAGAAAGCACAGCGTACACGTACAGGTTCATCGTTCGTCGTACAGGTTCATCGTTCGTCGTACAGGTTCATCGTACATCGTACAGGTTCGTCATACAGGTTCATCGTACAAGTTCGTCGTTCATCGTACAAGTTCGTCGTACAGGTTCGTCGTTCATCGTACAAGTTCGTCGTACAGGTTCGTCGTTCATCGTACAGGTTCATCGTACAGGTTCGTCGTTCATCGTACAGGTTCATCGTTCATCGTACAAGTTCGTCGTACATCGTACAGGTTCCTCGTTCATCGTACAAGTTCGTCGTACATCGTACAGGTTCATCGTTCATCGTACAGGTTCGTCGTTCATCGTACAGGTTCGTCGTACAGGTTCGTCGTTCATCGTACAGGTTCGTCGTTCATCGTACAGGTTCGTCGTTCATCGTACAGGTTCATCGTTCATCGTACAGGTTCATCGTTCAAGTTCGTCGTACTCACCTTGAGGTTGACCCAGGCCTCCAGCTGTCGGCTGCTGTTGAACAGACACAGCAGGCTGGAGCTGGTGATGCAGTAGGTACTGCCAGCCATGAGGCCACGCCCACACGCCACCCCGCTGAACACACTGTTCTTATGATCGCCGAGCAACCCAGAGCGACCAATCAGAGGCACCGTGCTGTTAACCTGGATGCAGCGAGAAAAGTTAAAAGTAGTTCAGTGCCCTGTGAAACGAGCTGTAATTGGCTGAGTGAGAGGTCGTACCCGTCGTTCTTTAGAGGCGTCCAGGTACCAGAACTTGACGTGTCGGTTTCCCGCGGTGACGAAGTAGCTGTTGTCCTGAGAGAAGGAGACGCCGAAAACTCTGCTGGACACTTTGTTGGAGGCGACGATCGAACCTTTCTGCTCAGACAGGAAGCACAGTGTGTAAGTTAGTGCTGCAGTGTGTGTGTGTGTGTGTGTGCGTGTGTGTGTGTCCTCACCCTCCAGTCCCACACACTAACAGTCCGGTCATGCTGGTATCCCACGGAGACGATGTAGCTGTTGTTGGTGGAGAACGCCACACAGGAAACTCCGTATTTATGAGACTGGACCTCCGCCACCTGACCTCCGTCCACCTCCCACACCCGCACACAGGGCATGTGACCACTCTGAAACACACACACACACACTCAGACACATACACACCTTCACCTGTCCTCGAAGACACCTGCTGTAGAAACACGGAGCTTCACAGTACCTCCATCACCAGGTGTGTCTTACCTCACCAGTGACCAGGTGTTTTCCATCATGGGAGAAGGCCAGAGCAGTGAAGGGCTTCCTGTGACACACACACACACACACACACACACAGTATCAGTGTGTACGTCCCAGTAACACCTGCACATGTTTTCACAGGTGGAGGTGAAGCCGACAGATCTACCTGGACGTGTTGATGATGTGACTCTGTTTGTTCTTCTTCGGGTGAAGCAGCACGATGACACACCTGGAACACACACACACACACACACACACACAGTGTTGGATGGGCGTCGCCCTTTTTATACAGGTGAGTCCGAAGAGGCGGGGCTTACCCTGCAGGATAGGCGATGAGTCCAGTGTTGGGGTCAGAGGTCAAACTGCTGCCGCTGGCTGCGCTGATACCCAAAACCTTCTCCAGACTCACCTACACACACACACACACACACACACACACACACACACACACACACACACACACACACACACACACACACACACACACCACCAGCACACACACACACACACACACCACACGAATATTCATTATTGTTTACAGTTGTCCGTGGTTCACTTTGCGGTCTCACTGTTTCGGTTTTTCTTTAGTGTAATTTTGCTTTTTTTTTTACAGGTACTGTACAGTATGACAGCGCATTGTGTTCTGCGTCCTGATTGGCTAAGGGAGAAATGTACAAAATGAGTGTATGTTCTGCCTGGAAAAAAACACCTGCACAAAGGAGGAAAAAGTGTTACAGCGGAGCCGGAACCATCTGTCCTCATACTCTCTCCTTCACATCATTTCCTCATCTACCTCTCCTTCACACTCTGTCTCCTCATCTCTTCCTTCACAATCTGTCCTCATCACTATCTTTCACAATCTGTCCTCAGTCCCACCCTCTCCTTCACATCTGTCCTGCTCATCTCCCCTTCACATCTCCTCGTCTCCCTCTTCACATTCTGTCCAATGTCTCGTCTCCTTCACTAAACACTGTCCTACAAGTCTCCTCTCCTTTCACATCTGTACTCCCCTTTCCCGTCTCACATCTCTTCAAATCACTGTCATACCATATAACCCTTCACATTTAACATCTGTCCTCATCAACTATTCTTCAAATCGTAATCATATAATCTTCCTTTCAAATCTCGTCCTCCCATCCACCGCTAATTCACCATATGTTAATTAGTTCTAACTCTACTTAACCACAACATGTTCACTTGTCTAAGATTCTTGCACATCTGTAAGTGTCTTAATATATTAACATCTGTACTATATGCTATAATTACTCTTCACTTTCTCTACTACTAGCCTCCTCTTTCCTCTGTAGGCTTTTGGTATGAAGCCATTCAACTCTCAAACATATCCCTTTTTTTTTCTTCCCCCCCCTTTTCTTTTTTTCTCTTTCCTCTTCCTTCTTTTTTGTCCTTCGGTATACACCCACACCCTCCCCACTATCATAACATCCACTCGCGCCAGGCTATACTATAGTAACCCATCGCCGTTCCTATGCGCACTATCACTTCACATTTTTCCGTCCCATCACACCCGTCCAACCCCTATCCTTCCCCAAATTATGTCACTATCACATAACAATTAATTTTCACAGCTGCTCCATCGTATCCTCTCCTTACAATCTGTCCGCCGTCTCCTCACATTCACAATGTGTCATTCCCGTCGCCGTTCTCCGGGCACACTGTCCTCCGGCTCCTTTCCTCCCGTCACATATTGTCTCATCACTCTCTTCACATCTGGCCTCGTGCCTTACCTCGCCTTCACAATTTTTTTCTTTTCCTTTTTTTTCTCGTCCTTTTTCTCGTCGCCCCCGACGTTACTACACCTTGCTCCTAGGTCCCTCTTTCCCCCCCACCCTTACCATCCCTGTCCTCATTCCTCCTTCTGCCCTTCACCGTCTTTGCTCCCCCTCTGGTTCCATAGCCTATGCCCACCCCCCATCTGTCCCTCGTCAACTCTCTTCTGGCTATCATCCCGGTCCCCCATCATCTCGCTCCGATCAAATCTGTCCTCCCCATCACCTTCTCCTTACAGTCCCGCGTCTACGACATCTCCTTCCTTCACACTTCTGTCCTCATCTTCGCTCCTCCGCACTTCACATCTGTCTCTTCTATCTCCTTCTCTCTCACATGCCTTGGCCTGCGCACCATCCCTCTGCAATCTGGAGCGAGTCTTCCCTATACCTTCCACCACTCTGTCCCCTCCCTGTTTCGTCTCTCTCCTTCATTCATCTGTCCTCCTCATCACATTACTACTAAATCTCTGTTCCTCTCTTCACATCTTTCCCCTTCACAGCGCTTACTGTTTCGGCTCCTTCCTTCACCCTAGCTGTCCGCCCTTCTCCTCTCCCTTCACATTCTGTCATAAGCTCCCTCTATCGTCACACATCTGCTCACTCGTATACCTCTCCTTCACATCTGTCCTCGTCTCCTCTCCTTCACATCTGTCCTCGTCTCCTCTCCTTCACATCTGTCCTCATCACCTCTCCTTCACATCTGTCCTCATCTCCTCTCCTTCACATCTGTCCTCGTCACCTCTCCTTCACATCTGTCCTCATCACCTCTCCTTCACATCTGTCCTCATCGCCTCTCCTTCACATCTGTCCTCATCTCCTCTCCTCTCTACAGTTGAATTTACTGCAGCAGTTTTTGACACATTAAAATTATAAGTTGTGACATTAAATCATATTTTTTTTAAAAATTAGTCTAATTCTGAGGTAACAACACGAGTTCTGAACATTATATCCTGATAATCTGACACTGATCCGTGTGTGTCATTAACACATGTTCTCATGATAATGTTAATTAACTGATCAGTGCTAATTAAACAGGCAAGAATCTGAACTTTCAAAATAAAAGCCTCAACTTTGCAGAGTAAAAAACATTTAAATTATTATTCTAATATAATTACTGATATGATTGAATCAGATGGACACAGCTGAGTCTGACTTTAAATGTCTTATTCCTACAAACCCCGCGGGGTCACAGATTAGCACGGTCACAGGTTTGTCTGTAACACCGGTGGCCTGCTGTTGTTGTTGTCTAAACTTCAGCTCGCCTGTCTGCCTGTCTGTCAAAGTTCGGTAACTCGGCTCAGACGGTAGTTTGAAGCTCTCCGCAGCCTCTGGGTGTTTCCGTGAGTCCGCTGTTGTGTTTTAAAGTGTCCGGTAAACTCCCCGTCGAGCTAACGGTCGGCTCGGCTCGGCTCGGCTCGGCTCGTACCCGGCTGCTGGAGCTCTTCTTGTGCTGGCTCGCTCGGCTCTTCCTCCCGGCTGGCTGTCTCCTCTTCGCGCCGTCCGCTCCCTCCGCCATGATAACGAAGCAACTCTGTTTAACTTTAACTAAAGAGAACAACCGGCTAAAGACCGCGGCGTTGCTCCATAAAAGCCCGCTGATGTGAACCGAGCAGCGGGCAGGTCCGTTACAAGTCCCCGCTGGTAATGACGGAGCTTAGCTTAGCTTAGCTTAGCTTAGGAAACCTGACACCTCGCCCTGCGGCGGGACTCGGGTTCAAACTAAGCCCCGCCCAATACTTACAGCAACCAACCAATGAGCAGCAGAGATCCCGCCTTCTTCTCCTCAAACAACCAATGAGCAGTCGGAATCTCCTCCGTTGCCCACTAACCAACCAATCAACATCCATATTGCTTTGGCGACCTCAGGTGTTCAGAGTTAGCTTTATATAAAGGGAATGTGGCGTCCATGACGGTAACCAACCCTGAGTGCGCACATATTCTGACCTTTATGGTAAATATATAAATAATAATATAGCTCCAATTAAAGTCTGACATTTATACTTTGAAGTCATGGAAAGCAAAGGAGGCCATTGTTCATCATATTTTACATCTAGTAAACAAACACTGTGTAACACACCTCCAACTATTTATCTTTTTATGTAAAATTAGTATGTAGTTTTGTTTCCTAATATAAAATCAGTGTGTAGTTATATATGGTGAGTGTGTGTAGCTGTGTCTCTTCATAAAATACACACACTCATTATATATGAAGAGACACAACTACACACACTCATTATATATGAAGAGACACAACTACACACACTCATTATACAGTATATGAAGAGACACAACTACACACACTCATTATATATGAAGAGACACAACTACACACACTCATTATATATGAAGAGACACAACTACACACACTCATTATATATGAAGAGACACAACTACACACACTCATTATATATGAAGAGACACAACTACACACACTCATTATATATGAAGAGACACAACTACACACACTCATTATATATGAAGAGACACAACTACACACACTCATTATATATGAAGAGACACAACTACACACACTCATTATATATGAAGAGACACAACTACACACACTCATTATATATGAAGAGACACAACTACACACACTCATTATATATGAAGAGACACAACTACACACACTCATTATATATGAAGAGACACAACTACACACACTCATTATATATGAAGAGACACAACTACACACACTCATTATATATGAAGAGACACAACTACACACACTCATTATATATGAAGAGACACAACTACACACACTCATTATATATGAAGTGACACAACTACACACACTCATTATATATGAAGTGACACAACTACACACACTCATTATATATGAAGTGACACAACTACACACACTCATTATATATGAAGTGACACAACTACACACACTCATTATATATGAAGTGACACAACTACACACACTCATTATATATAAAGTGTCACAACTACACACACTCACTATATATGAAGTGACACAACTACACACACTCATTATATAGAACTACACACACTCACTATATATAACTACACACATTCATTATATATGAAGTGACACAACTACACACACTGATTATATATAACTACACACACTCATTATATATGAAGTGACACAACTACACACACTCATTATATATGAAGTGACACAATAGTGTGTAGCTTTGTTTTTTTAATATACAATCATTGTGTAGTCATGTCAGTTTGTATATATAATCAGTTTGTAGCTGTATTTCTTTATATAATCTCATTGTATACTAATGATAAAATCAGTGTGTAGTTTTGTCTCTTTACATAGAATTAGGGTATTCATTTGTAGTATTGTATAATACATATCATTGAGTTAAGTTAAAAACCCTGAAGCCTGCTGTTAACTAACACAGTTAGGGTTCAAACTCTCATATGTGAGTAGCGGCCGTACTTCTCGTATGTCAATAACTGTGTGTGTTCAAGCTTTGAATAAAGTTCATCAACCCTGAAGACCAGGAGACCTCCAAGGATCAGATCAGAGTCAGAGAGACAAACCTGACAAACAGAAGAACACAAACCTGAACTGACGGTAAGCACTGTGATCTGTTGGTTCACTAGAAGTATACAGGACTCATGTGGTCTCCTGGGGTTGGGGCCTTTTTCTTCTTTATCGTAAACAGCTGTGGAATTTGTCACAAGCTGTATTTCAGATTTTAAACTGGTCATTTTATAAGAAATCACTGTATAGTTGAGTCGGCCTTTTTATACCTTAGCCTAAACGTATTTCAGGTTTAAATCATTTAATTTAATACATGGATGAATGTGACGTGTTGTAAAAGTGCATCCAGAAAAATGTTACATAAATGCAAGCTGAGCACAGGAGCATGACGCAAATTGGACACCAATGGAAGACAACTTGAGACATGATTTTATTTTAACAACCAGACAAAAAATGTAAGTGATTATGATCCTGGCAGAGGTCAATACCAGAGAAGCAGTTCAATTAAGCAAACAAATCTTTGAAGGGGAGAGGCAATAATCCAACGTCCATAAATCGAACAAAGTCCAAGCCAACATATTGAACGATGACTGGAATATTTCACACATGAACAAAGAGACAGAATAAAACCACTGGTCAGAGGAGGAAAGTTCATCACAGATGAACCACATCAGGGCCGGGCAGACGATCAATCAGAATCAGAATCAGAATCAGAAGTACTTTATTAATCCCAGTAGGGAAATTGTTTTTGTTATCACAGCTCCCAAACGGTAAGTGATAGCAAGAAAACAGTAATAAGAAAACAAAACTTTAACAATATACCCTATACAATATCCTATTTTAAACAATATATACACACTATATACACATGTATAAATAGCAGTTAAATAGAAGCAGTAACAGTAAAATAAAAAACAAGTAGCAGTGAGGTAACAGTGAGATATGAATAATTTAGTTTTTGAAATAAATAACAGTTAAATAGAAGCAGTGACAGTAGATTAAAAACCAAGTAGCAGTGAACTGTGCAATATATAACTCAAAGCCTTATACAGAGTTTAGTGAGGAGTTTAGTGAGGAGTTGTACAGGCTGACGCTCACAGGTAAGAAAGACTTCTTATGCCGCTCTGTGGAGCATCTTGGTACCAGCAGTCTCTGACTGAAGCTGCTCCTGAGTCTGTCCAGCAGCTCATGGAGTGGGTGGGAGTCACTGTCCAAGATGTCCTGCACCTTAGACAGCATCGTCCTTTCCAACAGCACAGTCAGTGAGTCCATCTGTACCCCCACAACATCACCGGCCCTACGGACAAGTCTGTTTAACCTGTTGGCTTCAGCTACCTTCAAACCGCTGCCCCAGCACGCAACGGCAAAGAAGACAGCGCTGGCCACCACTGACTCGTAGAACATCTTCTGAGTCTCCTCAGGAAATAGAGGCGGCTCTGACCCTTTTGTAGACAGCTTCAGTGTTCTTATTCCAGTCCAGTTTGTTGTTCAAGTACTCCTCCACAATGTCCACCGAGGCCCCCCGAATGGAGATAGGGGTTACCTCTGTTTTTCTTCTCCTCAGGTCCACTACCAGCTCCTTGGTCTTTGTCACATTGAGCTGTAGATGGTTTAGCTCACACCATGTAACAAAGTTCTGGACCGTTGCCCTGTACTCGGTCTCCTCTCCACCGCTGATACATCCTGCTATTGCAGAGTCATCAGAATACTTCTGAAGATGGCAGGACTCTGTGCAGGAGCTGTAGTCTGTGGTGTACAGGGTGAATAGAAGAGGAGACAGGACAGTCCCCTGTGGAGCTCCCATGTTGCTAACCACTCTGTCTGACACACAGTGCTGCAGACGAACATACTGTGGTCTGCCAGTCAGGTAGCTCACAATCCAGGACACAAGGGAGGTGTCTACCTGCATAGTTTATAGCTTCTCACTCAGCAGGGCCGGACAGATGGTGTTAAAGGCACAGGAGAAGTCAAAGAACATGACTCTCACCATTGCTCGCTGCCTTGTCCATGGGTGTAGGCTCGGTTCAGCAGGAAGATGATGGCGTCATCCACTCCCAGGTGGGGCTGGTAGGCGAACTGAAGAGGGTCTGTGAAGGGTTTCACCATGGGTCTGAGTTTCTCCAGCACCAGTCTCTCCATCGTCTTCATGATGTGCGATGTCAGAGCCACAGGTCTGTAGTCATTGGGGTCGCTGGGGCGTGACGTTTTTTTCAGACCTGGCAGGAAGCACAACAAAGGCATAATGTAACCGAATAATACAACTCCAGTGTCTTTCACACACATCTATCAGTCCAAAGGAAGACCACAAACCACCATTATACAGTACTTATCAGTTTGTGTTTGTCCTCTCTGATTCACAGCACAGTGACAGACACAGACCAACAACAGACGGTGAAGGTCTGGTTCTGATGATGCTGGACATGGATCACATGTTGATGGTTCTCCTGGTGTTGCTCTGGAGCTCAGGTAGGACTCAGACAGAACCTGAAAGGTGACTGTTGCTGTCCATCTGTATGGATCTGTAAACGCAGCAGTCACTGTTGCTAAAATGTAGCCAAATGCTTTCATCTGTATCCTCATGTGTCACTGTAAAAAGGTCATGAACCAGGTTTCAGCATCCATGTAATAAGACACATTGTACTGAAATGACTTCCTCAGAAACTGTTTAAACTCGGTCCATACCATTTTTCGATGACTTTGTTGTTGCCCATCACTTCCAGTTTGTCTCTAACTGGTTCTCAAACTTCTGAAGGTCTGTCCTGATGTACTTAACGGACCATAACTCTTCAATGCTTCATTGGATCGCAACCAAATTTGGGCTTCCCCTTGTGTCCTTTGATAAAACACCACCATATATTCTGAATTCTGGGTAGTATCTTCATGTTGTCATGACATGAGTCACCAGCACTTCTTGTTGGGGCTCTTTCAGAAGCTGGGTCTGAGCGGCAGCAGATGCAGCAGCTTATGTCGATGTTTATTTTCTGCTTTTCTAAATCAGGTTTTCGGGCAGAAGAAGTCCACGATCACGCTGGTATGTAGAAAAATCTATAAATGTTGAATTACATGACAGAAAGTGACTGTGACTGATTTTTCTTCTGGACTCACTGATGACTCTCTTGTTTCTGTTCAGAAGATGTCAGGTTGGTGGGAGGACACAGTCGCTGTGCAGGAACACTGGAGGTGAAACTGAAAGAGTGGAGGCCAGTGTCTAGCTATGACTGGACCCTGAAGGAAGCAGCTGGTGTCTGCAGAGATCTGGATTGTGGCTCAGCTGTGTCTATACAATGGACAGTGGAGCCCATAGACAGATCTGTGTGGAGGATCAAATCTAACTGTCTTCAGTCTGGATCTACTCTGAAAGACTGTGTAGAACCATGGGTGTCTACCTCCACCTTTAATCTTACCTGTTCAGGTAAGTCCATCAGTGATCTACATTTACATTTAGTCATTTAGCTGACACATGAGAAAAGTGTGGATTGCCATGAGTGAACAGGTGAACAGGGGTTTCACTGTGCAGTCTAGGAGGCCCGTCAGGACGTTACAGTAATCTAGTCTGGAGATGAACACAGCTTGTGTCAGGAGTGTCAGGAGCTTGATTTTCTGATGTTGTTAAGTGCAAAACGACTCGACCAGGCAACTGAGGAGACATGATTGGAGAGTTTCTCACCACCCTGGCATAGGGAGTCAGTGTTGTTGATGTCATGGTGTGTGTAGGTTTGGCTGGGAGGACCAACAGTTCAGTTTTAGAGAGGTTCAGCTGGAGGTGGTGGGGCGATATCTGAGAGGCATTCAGAGACCCTGAAATTTTTTTTGTTATTTCCCTGAATAATAATAAAGTGATGATTCTCTCTCTCTGCAGACTCTGTCAGGCTGGTGAATGGGTCTAGTCTGTGTTCAGGCAGACTGGAGGTCAAGTCCAACCAGTCATGGTCCTCAGTGTGTGAAGCTGACTTTGACCAGCAGGATGCAGAGGTGGTCTGTAGGGAGCTCGGCTGTGGGCCTCCTTCAGTCCTCCAGGGGGCGCTCTATGGAGAAGTGGAGGCTCCAATGTGGACCAAAGAGTTCCAGTGTGGAGGCCATGAGTCTGCTCTCCTGGACTGTAGAAGCTCAGGATCAACTAGAAACACCTGCTCACCTGGAAAAGCTGTTGGACTCACCTGCTCAGGTAGAAGAGGAGCTGCAGCTTTGATTTGGTTCATTTCTGTTCTGATGAAACTCACTTTGTTCTTTGACTGATGACTCTCTTGTTTCTGTTCAGAACCTGTCAGGTTGGTGGGAGGACACAGTCGCTGTGCAGGAACAATGGAGGTGAAACAAGGAGGCTGGAGACCAGTGGATGGCTTTCGCTGGACCCTGAAGGATGCAGCTGTTGTCTGTAGAGATCTGGACTGTGGCTCTGCTGTTTCTGTAGAAAGGGCAAAGGAGTCCTCAATCAGACACATGTGGAGGATCAAATCTGACTGTCTTCAGTCTGGATCTGCTCTGAAGGACTGTGTAAGACCATGGTTGACTTCCTCCATTTTCAATCTCACCTGCTCTGGTAAGTCCATCAGTGATGTCATCTCCGACAGTAATGTTTCCAGTGTGTTCCTTCCTCTGTCTCAGTCAGTGGTTTCCATTGGACTGAACCGTAAAGTTAAATAGGTGGTCTTGTTCCCAAAAGTTCCCTGCTACAAACCTCCCACAGACTGCTGACCTTCACCTGACCTGATCAGGTTCAAGTTGAATTGAAAAGGTGTATGGGTTACGTTTTCGTCTACCAACAGGATCTGCATTCAAAAACTGTCTAAATTGTATATAAACTTGAAATCTTTAAACTCCTAAATGTACCAGAACCTAGTTTACTTGTTCTCCAAGGTACTCTGCCTTTGTATATTCAGCTCGAGGAGTGATTGTCAGTGACTGTGCTGTCATGTCTCTCCAGGCCAACAGGGGGCAGACGTCACAAATACAGATGGACACTGAACTGTCGACTGTCACTGGTTTCAACAGGAGGACGTCTGAATCAGATGGAGTGAAGGGAACGGAAAAATAAATGTTTGTACAACCCTAAGTTTCTCCTGGAGACACTGCAGAGGGTTTGTTTACTTTGTTTGGAACCTTGCACGATTAATTGGATCAAATATTTTCTGAACAAGAACTTTTGGTTTCATATTCCCTGAAGAATATTCAAGCAATTGGGAGACATCGAATATTTTACTTAAATGTTTTACTTCAGAGACTAATTACATAACACATCAATCAGTTATTAATCAGTTATTCAATATAACAGATGTATGATGGTAAAAACTAATCATGTATAATTTACATTGTATATCATGTCTCACCCTGTCCTCATGTGATTCATAGATTCATTATTCAAAGATAATAAAAGCAAAACACACAATATGAAATCTAAGTAACTTGTTGAACAGTGTTCAGAATGAACCAAGATTAAATAAACTATAAACTGTGTAAATAAATGTAGAGTGTGTCTGACAGACATTACTGACACTGCAGCAGCACAGAGACTTTAATACAGTTAGTCAAAGGCAGCTTGAGGTTGCCGAGCAACCAGGGTCAGCTGCAGGTCAGAGCAATTAACTGCAGCTGTGCTCTGTCTGTGTGTGAGTGACTGCTGAGAGACACAGAAAATCTCTAAATGAAGCCCCTCCAACTAGTGGACACTAATGCCAAACGGTAGGTGGTATCAAAAAGCCCAAATGACCGTGAGCATCCTCATCTTGTCGACCATGTGAATGCTGAATTTCAGTGTGTGAAGTCAAAAAATGTGACCTGGGGAGAGAGAGAAAGAACAGGTGCCCCGTGCTCCTTTGGGACATTTCTCCTCTCCAGTTTACATGGGAGTAGATGGGGCTGTCGGTGGGTGATCCTGGAGCATCAGTGCGTCTCCCGCCAAAACTATAATTTTTTTCTGTAAAGTGACATTTGTGGCCACGAGAGCCGTTTGCAAATGTATTTTTTGACAAATGTTTCTCTCCCTCTCCACTCTAGCTCTGGAACATTCTACCAATGCACACCCATTGTAAACTTTGCCGTGGTTTTTGGTGATTTTTGGCAAAACCATTTGGTGAAACTCTGAGAAAAGTCACAGCTCACCATTCCCGGCCATGTATGTGTGACCAAAACTGCAGGAGGAGTAGCACCCTGAAATCCTTGGAATATGTCAGAATAATCAGTATGGAGAATAGTGAATAGTGCAGGAACACTCAGTAAAACAACAAATGAAAACATTTTGGAGTTATGTTACATAACTTGGATAACTGAAGTCACGCTCTGTTCAGTATCACTGAAGTTCAACCTTAAGTCCAACCTCACTCTGATGGACCTTTATCTTTTAAATGGTAAATGGACTGTACTTATATATCTCCTTTGTAGTCCTCGAGTCACTCAAAGTGCTTTTACACCACAGTACATCTCTCATTCACACACATTCATACACTGATGGCATTAGCTGCCTTGCAAAGTGCCAACTGCTCATCAGTTTTAGGAGCTAAGCATTCATACACAATCACACACTGATGGCACAGCCTTCAGGATCAGTTTGGGGTTCAGTATCTTGCCCAAGGATGTTGTGGAGAAATTGCTGAAGTCAAAGGTCAAAGGTGAGTCAGGAGTTCAGAAAGTGTTCAGGAGCCTCTGATGTCTTATGCTGTATTATTTATTGACGCTAGGCCAAGGAGAATTAGAGACACTCTCAAAGTTCATCAGAAGTGCCTGAGTCGGTCTCACATTCTGCCCAACTCATCCTGGTGGATCGACTTTAAACCCCAAGATAACACCACAAATACTACACGCCCAGAATGAGTCACAGAGAATGTCTTTACCCATGGAGGTGTTATTGTCAGCATGTTCTAGTCTGGAGACACAGATGTCTGTTTACGCAGATTGGACCGTCAACAACAAGCTATCTATTATGTCTATGAAGGCAGCAACAGGTCTCTGTGACCCTGGACACCACAGTGTGGAGATAGACTGGCACCTACTGTTCCCAACCAAAGCCAAACAACTAATACTGCTGAGGACCTCAAGGCCCACACGTGACCATGTGTAACCTAAGGATAGAAAATTCCATAACAAAGGACACTTCGACCAGCAGACTGGAGGAGCCAGGGATTGAACAAAGCTGATCATCAGGTTGGTGGTCAACCCGCTCTATCTCCTGAGCCACAGCTGCCCTATTTTGAACTTCTGTTGACGTGACTCTCTTTACGTGGTCTGCTCTGATCTCATAAAGGTATTTATATAACCAAGGCGACATCCACACTAATTTTATTTTAATTTGTGTGATGCTGTTCTTCCAGTGAAGCATTTCTGGCAATTAAGTCTAGCAAACATTCATAGTGAAGCACCTCTCCTTCACATCTGTCCTCATGACCTCGTGACATTTTCAATCGAGATCAAGGAAAGGTGGTTAGGAAAGGACTTAGGAGCTGATTTTTGACTATTTGACTGTACCCTTGGTTTTGAGGATTTTGAGGGACAGTGCTGGAGGAAGTATTCAGATCCTTTACTGCAGTAATACCACACTAAAAATACCCTGTTTCAAGTAAAAGTCCTGCATTTAATTAGTCTTAATGTTAGTATTTAATGTTTTTAAATGTCCCCTTTGACTCATACTATAGTATTGTATTACATACACATTATATATAGCATATCATTATATTGGATCACATAGATTAGATCAGTGGTTCTCAACTGGTCTGGCTTCGGGACCCACCATCACCCCTAAAGGACAAGCCGTGACCCAAATTGAGGAAAATTTTCAACTTCTCAAATTTATTTAATGAAAAGATGGTGCAGTTTGGTGGGTGTCTATTAACATTACAAGGCTTTATCGCCACCTACTGTGGCGATTGTGAATAGACGGCACTCCGCGGCATAAAAAATCCACTTCAAAATAAAAGCACAGGATTTTGTTCTTAACATTTTTTTCCCAGGCAAAGGCCCGCGACCCACTGAGAACGGGTCCGCGACCCACTTTTGGGTCGCGACCCACCAGTTGAGAATCACTGGATTAGATGATACTTGTTGATGATTTAATGCGTTTGAGTTTACCTGTGATGAAACGTGCCATAAAAATAAAAAGTGCAACAGCTCGATGAGTTCTCAGTTAAATAAATACAGACGTGAGGAGTCCAGGTTCAAACCTTGTTATGGCATAGCACCCCGGGCGGCTGGTGTTACCCCATGTGGGTGGACTGAGTCCTTGTTGAAGCAACATGGATTCAGTTGTTTGTCCTAGTAGCAAAGAAAGGCTAATGCTAACAGTCCTATCAAATGGAAAGCCATAAATAACGATGTGTGAACTTTCTCATGCTGCATTTTTGTGGACTTGCAGCTCAGGTACCATTCCAGTTCAAAAGTTCAGTGAAATGCCTGGGTGTATTCTTGCTCCACCCGTTTTATCGACAGTTTGTCAGGTGAACACCAGGCATTACACACTAATCAGCAACGATAGTGGAGAAGAAAAGTTCTGACTGTACACTTGAAAGAAAAACTGGTTCTTAATAAGTGAGTTCTATATTTTGTTGCTGTTCTTTGAATCGGACTGTATTTTCTAGTCTTCCAATCACTCATGGTGCTTTAACACTACATATGCACACATTCACACACCGATGCTGCAGCATTGGGAGCTATTTGGGGTTCAGTATCTTGCTCAAGGACACTTCGACATGCAGGCTGGAGAAGCTCGGGATCGAACTGTTGATCATCTGATTAGTGGACGGGCTGCTGTCCTTCCTGAGCAGCAGATGCAGATGTTTGGGGACAGCTGGCTTGCCTTGCAAGATGATCATGACAGTCAGCACTTCAGCTACCCTTAGGTATTTTGAACTAACTGAACTAATGGAGCAGTTGTGGCACAAGCTAATGGTACTAATGTGTTCGGCAATCAGGTAGCACGTAAACGCAGATGAAGCCAAGCCAAAGGCCAGAGGGAATATCCTCTGGAAGAACAGCATTCAGAGCTCAGAGACTGGTAGAAGACGCACAATTCTTGTTGGAAATGGCCAAAGAAAACACTGGACACACAACTGACAGAAAAACAGTTTTATTACAAAAGTATAGAGCAAAGTTCACTCAGAAAACTAAAGTTATTTCTTTTTCTATTAAAATATTTTCTGTTTCACAGATTCCAGTGAAGTCTGACGCATCTGAACTGTGAATAAAGTGAAGTTACAACAGACCCAAACATCAGTGCTAGCTCTTTTCACTGAGACTAAAGCAGCGGTTCCCAACCCACGAGCCCTCCAATGGGTTCTCGCTGTGTTGATCTCAGTGGGGACAGCTAAAGATGCTAACAGAACAGGTTTGTCATGTAACTCATCTCACAGTGCTGAGATTATGAAATGATTCACTCATGTTGTAGCAGAAAAATCAAAGTGCAGTAATGAAAGCTAGCATGATCCCGGAGTATAAGGCAAGAATTACCTGTGTGATCCCAAAAGTAGTAACAAAGTGGAAGTAACAACCATCATGTCACAAATATTCACAACAAAAATCAAACTTAATGATCTCACAAAAACAAAAATCTAAAAATACTCAAAAGACACAAAATTAAAGACAAAATTTCTCTTCTGCATCGTTTCTTCGTCCTCGACCAAAACAAATCAACTAAAGATGAAGTCAGTGTTTCAGCATCAACAACTTAGTGCAATCAGTGTTATAACAAGACATAAAGTCAACTTCAAACCCAAGAGTTTCACTGCTGAAGTTTCACACAGGCAGTCTGCTGGTAAAGATCATGTTGTTCTCAGTCTTTTATCACATGTGGAGTCCCTCAGGGAAGCATCCCGGGGCTTCTGATGTTTGTATTACGCCTAATGTAGATTTAAAGGGTCAGCAAGAACTGCAATGTTTCTACAGTAGCCCAGAACGGACCAGCCACCACAGTTTCTCCTTCATGTTACAAAGGGTGAGGTGAGGTGGTTCCACCAATTCCTACAGACCGGACCTTTAAAGGAACATTTAAATATGTAGGTAATATTCTTTGCACAGAAGTGTGATAGCTGCTCCGTCACATTTTCCGGAACTATACAAGTGCTTATAATTTTAACACAACCACATGAACTCTGAACGTTCTCTCTGTTCCCATTACTAGAAGATTATACTGAGTGCTAGTTTATTGCCTTAATACGTCACAAATTTGAATAGGTAATCTTAAACAAAACAAAAAAAAAGACTCTTCATTCCCTCATAGGAAGCTGCAGCCCTGGGTCTACGATTAGCTTAGCACAAATTAGAAACGTGTGTAGAGAATATGCTGGTACTTTTTCATGTTTTAGCCCTTTTTTTTTCCCGGCACGCAAAACAAAGTCGCAGTAGTTTGGTATCAATTTGAGCTGCAGCTACAGGTTTGGTGTGGTTCAGTTATGAACTGAATGTTTTTGGTCGGACAAAGGTGAGAAAAAAAAAAACATCAACTCAAAATACCTGTTAGTTGCAGCTTGAGTACTAAATACAGAACAAATAGAAACAAACATTTAAATTCAAGTAAACATGTGAACTTTGCTGAGTTGTGCATTTGATCTCGGTGATTCACTTTAGTCATTTGGAATTGCTGTTCTGAGTTTGCACATAAGAATCTGCACCTCACAGTATCATCACAGTAACGTGACCTCAAAAACATTTAATCCATCAAACCTGAAGTTGGAACTTCTCCAAAGTCTCGTTAGAGAAATCTAACGGGATAGATCTAATGAGACTTTTGGACAAAAGAAAACAGTTTGGATTTCAGAATATGTCGAGTGTTTTCTGTTATCGAGTCAAAGAGTTTGAAAAACTGAGCAGCGTTCAGGTGTGAAGGTAAATGTGTGATTGACAGGTGTGGTGTAGCCCCAATCACCTGAGGCTAGGGGCGGGGCTCAGTGTGCATGGTTGGGTGGGAGGGACTCGTAATCTGATCTGAAGGCAGTTTGTTGAACATGCCGATGTTCTGCTGGTGGGAAGCAGCCTTAGCTGCCAGTTTTATTACAGTGAAATCAATATTGTCAAAATCGTTAGAAAAAGGCTCAAATCAGAGAGAATTCAGCTGATTTCACAATGTTTTTACAGTGTAAACTCGCTGCAGACTGTAAACAAAGCTGAGGCTGTAAAAAGGTGACGTGGTCGAGGTACAGCCACGTTTCTCTTTGGTACATTTACCCCTCAGATTCCCTGTTGGACCCGTTTTTGTTCTTCACGCTGAGCAGGGCCGAGTTTCCAGGAGGTGATGACGAGCTGGTGAAGGCACAGATGAGTTTAAGGCTTCAGAGACGTGATCCACTTCCCGTACATTCAGTGTTTGTATTCAAACAGCAGCTCAGCAGTCAGGTAAGGTCACTTCTTCATAAAGACGTACCGCACTAATTATTTACACTAGAAAAATAGATTTAATAAAATAAAAACATTTTCTCTGTAGAACGTCCCTTCCAGAGGATTTGCAGATTATTGCTTTGGAGACGGTCGAACCTGAAAGAGGAAGAAGTCAGTGTGAAACTTTCCAGCTCTGAGTTTGACCTTTTTTACAAACAGAGACCAGGGTTTGTAGTTCTGTTTGTAGTCAGTAAACAAAGGAGGCGACGCACATCGATTTTCTAAACGTGATGAGGCCTTACATCCACCGCCCATGACATGCAACGATGTTCACTTCCTGTCTCCTAAGCGACCTCCAGACCTCGTTTGAACGCCGTGTGGATGAGGAGAACAGATTTGTGCTCGTGACAGATGCTCACGTCCATCTGTACGCCGATGACACTGTCATTTACTGCAATGTGTCAACCGTCACTAAAGCCGATTTTTATAGATCGCCTCATCTCAATGCTGAGAGTTCATTTCCTCCTGATTTATCTGTAAAATCTTTTTTTTGTCTTGTGAGTCTAAATCTCTCATAGTCTTTTCAAACCCATCTGCTATAGCCTGACGAGTATTTGTTATCTTGTGTATCAAGGTGCTAATCTGACTCAAGAAGTCGTGGCTCGGAAATCAGAAACGCCGGCTGTTGCCCCCGCAAAGCTAAATCGTTGATCGATGATAGTCGCTGCGGTTAATGAGGAGTTAAGTCAAACTGGGAGCTGTTTGTTGCTGACTTGTGGTGACTAAAAAGTAACATCTTATGTGGACAGTCCGCCTCAGACCGGTCCAGCAGGTTCTTACCTGGGTGCAGGTCTAGGTCGGCGTGCTCAGGACCGGAAGACGTGGACGGCTCGGATGACATACTGCCGGCAGATGGGACACTCGCTCATCCTCTTGCCGCACTTGGTGCAGGTGATCATGTGACCACACTCCAGCAGGACGCAGTCGATGGGAGAGTCCATACAGATCTTACAGAGGTTCTCCTCCGGACGTCCAACGCCACCGGACTCTACAGGCAGACAAAGATGATATCTAATATCAATAACACCAGAGAATCTGCTGATATGAATCTGAACATGAAGTAAGAAGAGTCCAAACAACCCAGAATATTTAGATCGAGCATCCTCGATGAAGGAGCGGGTTTGGATCGTGACGTCTCCTCAGACGCATTTATCAGCTAATATCAGCCCTGATCAGACTGATTTATTGAATCTTTATTGATTTTCTGTCGTCTATAGATTTAGATTTCTCTACAGTCACACAAAGACATTAACATTATTCATGTTATCTTTGTTCATGTCAGTAAGAACAGGAGACTCACCTGAAGCGTTCATGGCGTTGGCGGCTGGAACAAAAAAACATATTTTAGTTTGTTAAACAGACAAATCAAAGAACTTGTTTCCTGATGAAGAACCCAGAAGTTAAAACTCTCCGTCCTGAACTCACCCAGGAGGTTCTGCTGGTCCTGGTACAGCCGGCTCACTCTCTCCATCAGCTCCCACTTCTCGCAGCAGCCTTTGTAGTTGACAAAGTTCCTGGCGAGGATTTCCTTCAGCTGTCGGACGCTGAGCAGCTCGATGTCATCGAGACAGCTGAGGTCGGACAGGGAGGCCCTGCGACCCGAAACCGGGGCCTCCTCCGGGTCCCAGGTCTGAACAGAAGACACAAACTCAAGACTCAAGACTTTCAAGGATGACACATTTGAAATTTAATGCGACAACATCGAGAGCTTGTAAAACTTTTCCAGGAGTTTCCCTGAACAGATTTTAAGGATGCCTTGATCAAGGTTCCAGGTTTTCCAGGTTTCCCCTGTTACCTGGTCGTCATCCTGAACATCGGGCTCGGTGGGCGTGGTCTCTGCCGGCGTGGGCGGGTCTGGAGCTTCAGGCTGTGCAGCGGGGGGTTCAGGCGATGGTGCTGGGGATGGGGTGGTGGGTTCAGGAGTGGAGGTGGAGATATGAGGTGTCAGGTCAGAGGTCAGAGAGGTGGGCTCGGTGACCGGGGTCTCGGGAGCGGAGTCGCTGGACGGTGAAGACTGCTGACCGAGGACGAGCTCCACCAGCTCCTCCTGAGGAACAGGAAACAGGTTTAACTGGGCGGAGTCGAAGACACCAGGTGTGTTTGTTTTGTTTTGGGTGTAGCCTAATGGATGACCTTCTCTCTGCACAGGTGGGTGGAGACCTCGTGCAGGTGCAGGTAGTCCCTGAGCTCCTTCACTTTCAGCTTCATGAGCTCGGCCCGCACCAGCAGGTTGCCGTAGAAACGCTGACAGGTGTGACAGAGGCGGGGCCGGGGCTCCTGCTGGGCGGAGCAACGGCTGCAGTAGTTCTTCTTGCAGTCGACGCAGACATGCTGACAGACAGAGAGAGAGACAGAGAGACAGACAGACAGACAGACAGACAGAGAGAGAGACAGACAGACAGACAGACAGGTGGCAGGAGTTAATCACCAGACATGAGTTTGTTTAAATAATAAACAGGAAGCCGTTAACGAGCCAATAACAAACAGCGATCAGACCTGAATTTTAAGTGTTTCTGCAGCGTTGACAGAACGTTCCAAAACAAACATATCATCAGTCTGAACTAAAGCTCGCTGCGCTGTCTCTTTAAGAAACATGACACCTGAGCAGTTCATTACGTGTCCGTAACAACAGTTTAAAAACAAAAACAAACGTGCTACCTGATGGCTCCAAACATCTACATGAGGAATGAAGACCTGAACTGAACAAGCCGCTTGGTGGATCCGATAATTCAGTGACCTGGCGACGCCGTGGTTATCTTTGGCACAGCCTCGTGTTATATCGCTTTATTGATTTATAAGCACACGTCAGAAACCAGCTGAAGTTCAGGTAGAAACGAGGTCTGTTGGCGGCGTTTAGCTCAGCTGGTAGAGCAGCCGCCCCGTGTGTGAAGGCTCAGTCCTCGCCGCGGCGGCCCAGGGTTCGAATCCGCATGTCACCCCCGTCTCTCTCTCTGCACATTCCTGTCACTCTTTAACGGACTCTGTCAAATAAAGCTTAAAAAGTATCTTTAAAGAATAAAGGAGGTTGCGATGTCCTCCTCCCTAAAGTTAATCTGACTAAATGTAAATCAGTAACTCATCAACATCTCGATGACTCTTCACAGAGTCAGCATCATAAATCAGGACGAGGAGGAGCTGGACTCTTAGACTTTGAGCTCCTGATAATCCTTCTGGACTCGGGAACGTCCAGCACGTCAGAAACACGCTCCGGACCACCCAGAATTCATAGCGTTCTTCAGAGATGACGACGGGGAAAGAGAACGTGAAGAAGAGCCAAACAAAACAGATCTGCCAGGAAAGAGTTTACAGTCCAATCCTGGATCAGGACCAGCAGAGGACCAGGTCTATAAACATCCCAGACTCCATAATCAGACCTAGATATAGCTCTGTCTGTTTCCTCCATGTGATGCTCAGCACTGTGCAGAGAGAACTGTAGCTGCTGTTAGCTCATGTTAGCTCAGTCCGTTAGCTCAGTGGTCAGACTGTGAGCTCGGAGCACCGGGAAGAAGAAGAAGAAGAAGAAGAAGAAGACGACGACTTCAGGCCCAGCAGTCAGCAGCTTCTATGGACATGATGGCAGAGGAGGAGAGAGCGAAGAGGACGCTGACGGAGGAAGCTAAGAAGAGCCGGTATCGTGCCAGAACTGGAGCTGGGCGACACATAAATTAGCATCATGGATCATGTAATCTTACATTAACATAACATCTACATTAGGGATGCAGCCATGCATCGGCTGAACGGCGGTATCGCCTCTTTACCTGCCATCGGCCATCGGCAAATAAAGTTGACATTCACGTCCTGAGTGTCCTGGACAGATCCTGAACTCTGTGATTTTCCTCTTTTCATTTCTAACCGGCCCGTTTCAGCTCATGCCCGTGCACGCCCGGTGTCTCCTCCCCCGATTCACATATACAGATCAAAATAAATGTGATAGTATGAAAACATTACAAGCGAGACAATGAAATGAAAACGTTGTAATAACGGCTGTGAGCACAGCTGGACACGGTGCTCTAGAACTGTCGTTTAAACCCAGTTTGTTTCATCTGAACACGCTGTCAGCTTCAGAAGCCATCACACACATATATTTATGAAAAGTCACGGACTGACAGACGTGTGGTTTGAATGGAAACCTTCTCACTGAGGAAGCTTTTGTTCATCAGGCTAAAACCACTGCAATCATTTTGTTGGGCAGTGTGAGTCCTGAAAACACCTGTTCGTTGATTAGTTAGCTATACACCGAGAACTCGTCATGTGGATTAAGTTATATTAAATGACATCAAAGTGGTTTTTGTTTCATAAACGTGACTGATTGGATTTGTGCCCATTCAAGGAGAGTACGATGAAGAGCTGAAAGACTTTTAGTGGTTGGTGAGAGCTTGGTGAAATAAAAGGCTGAAAGACAGACGCCGAGCTGGGCTGACTGCTGCTGGACTAGGCAGTGATATCAGCTGCTGCTGGGGACCTGGTTGATGATTGGCTGTTGGGGACCTGGTTGATGATTGGCTGCTGGGGACCTGGATGATGATTGGCTGCTGGGGACCTGGATGATGATTGGCTGCTGGGGACCTGGATGATGATTGGCTGCTGGGACCTGGATGCAGTGCGGATCCTAAAAGCACGGACCCTTCTTTTCAGCTAGAAATCAGGACAGGTGGGCGGGTGTTACCTTCTTGGCAGGTGTGTCGAAGCCCCCCCCACAGGCCTTACAGGTGTGTTCAGGTGGAGGAGGAGACGGCTGACTGCTGAAGGCTGAATTGGTGTAGGACTGATGACGGCGCTCGCCTCCATCAGGCTGTCCCACATCAGCTGAGTCCACACAGAACCAGTTACAGCAGGACGCGAACATGCCTGAAGAACACACAGAAGCACTGACTGTTAGAAGTATTAATACTGTTAGAAGTATTAATACTGTTAGAAGTATTAATACTGTTAGAAGACAGGAGGTGTGACAGGAGTCGCCCTCAGGTATAAATATCCAGGTGTCCCCACGCTCGGGGTCTTTTCTTCATCTTTGACCGCCCACATGTTGAACTGACCTTTTCTTTGCAAAGAAAATAAAAACCTCGTCGTCTCTATTTCATTCTTCACCAGCAGCAGAAAATTTCCACAACAGAACGCAGACGTTTGATTTTACTTTCGTTTCTTTGACCAAACCACACACACACAACATGTCATGTGACGTCCTGCGGGTCAGAACTTGTCTTCATAATTTCACAATTTTAACCAAAATAATTTGAGAGGAAACAGAAAACAGGTGAGGAAAGGTGTCGGCTGAAACGCAGCAGTTCATTCTACCAACGTGAAGCAATAAAATTTGTCATCACGTCATATCAATCATCCTGAAGCTGAACGTCTGCGTGTTGACAAATAATAACAAAACATATGCATGAACGCACACGCTCATAATTCAGTATATAAAGAGCTGAAGTTATTACAGGCTTAGACTGCCACACATGTTTATTCTGATTCTTATTAAAATGTGTGAGTGTGTCGCTCAGTCTTATTTTGTAATATAATATTATATCAGTGCAACATGAAGGATGAGTTATGATCTGCAGCTGCACAAACTGAAAATGTTACAGGTTGTTTCTCTGTCTTACAGTCTGATTTTTAATAATAAATAAAGTTGTTGTTGTTATGATGTAAAGTTCACTCACACACACACACACACACACACACACACACACACACACAGCCTGCTGAGCTCCAGGTTAACAGGTGATCTGCTCAGCGGGGAGCTGCTCCACCTTGAAGCCGACATTCCGTGCACGGAGCCCGGCCTGTGGAGCGGGAAGTCCCGCCCCCCCCCTCCTCCCTCCGGAGCTGGAGCTAGCAGCAGGCTAACGGCTAGGCTAACATGAAGCTAGTTAAAAGAGTTGAGAGAGACACAAACACGGACCCACAGCTGACCCGGGTCAGACTAACCCGGGTCAGACTAACCCGGGTCAGACTAACCCGGGTCACACTAACCCGGGTTAACTTCACCAACAAGCAACCAGCAAACAACAAGAAGCGTCTTACCTGTTAGTGACAGGCTGCTACGGCTAGCAGTCAGATAACTAACTCACTAACTAACTCACACACACACACACACACACACACACACACACACACACACTGCTAGTTAAAGTTAACTCTAACTCAGCTGGTTCAAAGTCGATGCAGCATGATGAGTCAGCAGTTTGTCCAACTAACACGGAGAGAGACGAAGTGAACAACAACAACACAACCAGGAAGACACACACACACACACACACACACACACACACACACACACACTAACATCAATTCGAATAAAATCAATTAAAACATGTGCAAAGAAATTAAATCTGCATAAAAGTCCATAAGAAGTAAAGTTTGTTTTTCTATAAATAGGATAATAACGTTAATAATAATAATAATAATAATAATAATAATAATAATACATTTTATTTCATAGGCTAACATCAATTCGAATAAAATCAATTAAAACATGTGCAAAGAAATTAAATCTGCATAAAAGTCCATAAGAAGTAAAGTTTGTTTTTCTATAAATAGGATAATAACAATAATAATAATAATAATAATAGCAATAATAATAATAATAATAATAATACATTTTATTTCATAGGCTCCTTTCTGTCACCCAAGGACACCGTACAATAAATAAAAGTAGAGCAAATAACAGAAACAAACAAAAAGTAAAACCATAAAGTACCAAACTACAAGAATACAACATTAAAAACAAACAGGATATATAACATGAAACATTAATGGTGCGGTCTGTCAGATATTTATCAGTCACTTTTCCATATATAAATCCATCGTAAAGTTTCTACAACGCGCCATGAGAAGTTATGAAGTCACTGAGTTCAAGTGTTGAAATCACGTAATCATCATCGGTCAACAACACTGGGACCTACTCGGCTCTTCCTGCCCGAGAAGGAGGCAGCTTTCCTGGGGGAGGTGAGCCGTAGAGTCCGTGTGGAGGACTGACCGGGTCACGGAAAACAGTTTGTGTGTCGTTTGTTTTACAAGAGAAGTTTATTTATGCTGTAAAATAATTATAACAAACGGACACAAACCAAACTAAACTTCTTGTTGTCATTGTTCTGAAGTCAGACTGCTTCATGAAATGAGGGTTATAGTTATAGTATAAATACAACATGAAGACAAAGAGAGAAATGTGGATTCTAAAACTAAAATAAGAAGTAATATATATTACATAATAAATTATATATAAAGTACAATTAACAGTGGTGTGATTAAAACAAACTGGACTTGCTGAGTTTCCCTGTCCACACCCTGAGGACCCACAGGTGTCCGCAACTTCCCACAGGTGTCCACAACGACCCACAGGTGTCGACTTCAGCGACCCACAGTCGAGCTCAGCGGCCACAGTCTACCTCAACGACCCACAGGTGTCCTCTGCGACCCACAGGTGCCCTCAGCGACCCACAGGTGTCGACTTCAGCGACCCACAGTCGAGCTCAGCGGCCACAGTCGACCTCAACGACCCACAGGTGTCCTCTGCGACCCACAGGTGCCCTCAGCGACCCACAGGTGTCGACTTCAGCGACCCACAGTCGAGCTCAGCGGCCACAGTCGACCTCAACGACCCACAGGTGTCCTCTGCGACCCACAGGTGCCCTCAGCGACCCACAGGTGTCGACTTCAGCGACCCACAGTCGAGCTCAACGACCCACAGTCGACCTCAGCGACCCACGGTCGACCTCTGCGACCCACAGTCGACCTCAGCGACCCACAGGTGTCGACTTCAGCGACCCACAGTCGAGCTCAGCGGCCACAGTCGACCTCAACGACCCACAGTCGACCTCAACGACCCACAGATGCCCTCAGCGACCCACAGGTGTCGACTTCAGCGACCCACAGTCGAGCTCAGCGGCCACAGTCTACCTCAACGACCCACAGTCGACGTCAGCGACCAACAGGTGTGCTCTGCGACCCACAGGTGTCCTCACCGACCCACAGGTGTCCTCACCGACCCACAGGTGTCCTCTGCGACCCACAGTCGACCTCAGCGACCCACAGGTGTCCTCTGCGACCCACAGGTGTCCTCACCGACCCACAGTGGAGTCTGCTCCCTGGACTGCAGAAGCTCAGGATCAACTAGAAACACCTGCTCACCTGGAAAAGCTGTTGGACTCACCTGCTCAGGTAAAAGAGGAGCTGCAGCTTTGATTTGGTTCATTTCTGTTCTGATGAAACTCACTTTGTTCTTTGACTGATGACTCTCTTGTTTCTGTTCAGAACCTGTCAGGTTGGTGGGAGGACACAGTCGCTGTGCAGGAACACTGGAGCTGAAACTTCTGGGAGAATGGAGACCAGTGAGTTACTCTGACTGGAGCCTGAAGACAGCAGCTGTTGCCTGCAGAGATCTGGACTGTGGCTCTGCTGTTTCTGTAGAACAGAGAGAGGAGTCCTCAGACAGATCTGTGTGGTGGATCAGGTCTGTCTGTGTTCAGTCTGGATCTGCTCTGAGGGACTGTGCAACATCATCATATTCCTCCTCCTCCATCCTGAATCTCACCTGTCAGGTAAGTCCATCAGTGACATCATCTCTGTATTTTGTCCTTCTGTTTTTTCTGTTGCCATGGCACCGTGTAGTTGGTTTCCAGGTCCAGTCACTGTTTTTTCCCTTTTTGTACTTTTTTCATGTGTTTTTTTGACACCAGTCTTCATCCATGTTGTGTCAGTCGGACTTGAACTATGGAGATCAGTGATTTGCCTTTTTTCTGTCATACTTCATGATCCATCAAAAAAAGACACGGCTCTCTTGTTTACACTCGAGAACAGCTGTTAGCTCTACGAGCATGCTCTCTGTGGAAAGTCAGATCTCTGCATAATAAGATAGAGGAGCTAACGGAGCTAACCAGGCTACAGAGGAGAGTGAAGCATCACAGACAGACAGACAGGCAGACAGGCAGACAGACAGACAGACAGACAGACAGACAGACAGACAGACAGACAGACAGACAGACAGAGAACGGACAGACAGACAACAGACAGACAGACAGACAGAGAACAGACAGACAGACAGACAGACAGTCTGTTGTTAACCATGAAGTGATGTTTTATGATTATACCCTCTAGAACACTGCGCCTCCACTGACTCTGCGCTCCCTCCAGGACGCTTGGGTTCCTTGTGGTTTTTCCTATAGTTCCAAAAAGTAAGATGGGAGCCAGAGCTTTCCAGCTAAAATCAGGGCAACAGGCTCATCTCTTGTGGAACAAACTACCTGTCGTGGGTTCAGGAGGCAGACACGGTCAACAACCTTAAGAGTAGACTGAAGAGTTTCCTCTGATAGAGCTTATAGTTAGTGCTGGCTCAGGTTCTCCATTTGTTATTCTGCCATAGGACTAACACTGATGTGTGTCTCTCTCTCCTCTCGTCACACTACACATATGGCCACTGTATTAGTGCTACCATAGCCGCTACTGTAATCATTTTATCATTCATGCGTAATTCATGGTCATTGATCAGTCATTGTAATCTTGTCAGTTTATCAAGTCATTGGAATTCACATTGTCCAAGTTATTTCAGGTCATGTGAATTCATTGGTCATTTTGATTAGTCAGTCATGGTAAATTCATTGTCTGTTAATTAAAAATCATTCATCTAATTCATGGGCGTTTATCAGCATTGTATTCATTGTCAGTTTATCAGTCATCGTAAATTCATTGTCAGTTTATCAGTCATATTTGTAAGTCTTGCTTTTATCAGTCATGGTAATTCAATGTCATTTTTAAGCATCATTGGTAATTCATTGTCATTTTAAATCAGGCAGTGTAATTTCATTGTCATTTATCAAAAGTCATTGTAATTCATTGCCATTTTATCAGTCATTGTAATATTCATTGTCAATTTTTATCAGTCATTGTAATTCATTGTGTCATTTTATCAGTCATTGTAATTCATTTGTCATGAGAAGATTTTCCATTCAATCGTAATCAGTGTCATTTATCAGTCCATTATAATTCATTGTCATTATCATCATTGTACAAATGTTTGTGTGTGATTTGTTTCTTACAAACTGACATCGATGCAAACTCCTGTCAGTCCTGGAGAGGGATCCCTCCTCTGTGGCCTCTTTCCTGGAGGTTTCTTCTTTCTCCACATTGTTTTTTTTCCCTGTTAAGGTTTTTGGGGGCAAGTTGTCCTCACGGGAACCGAGGGTCTAAGGAAGAGGGTTCACGTATGACCCGGAACAGATTGGAAAGCCAGAGGAAAATGGACTTTGTGACTTGGGGGTGTAGAAATAAAATCTGATGTGATGGATCTGACTGGAGCCGTGAAGACAGCAGCTGTTTGCCTGAGAGAATCTGGACTGTGGCTCCTGCTGTCTGTAGAATGGACAAGGAGGAGTCCTCAGCAGATATCTGTGTGGTGGATCGCATGATCTGTTGTTTCAGGTCTGGAGCTGCTCTGAAAGGCTGTAACAACACCATCATTCTCCTCCTTCCTCTATCCGCTCTCATTCGCCCTCCCATAACATTGTTGTTTCCTGGGAGTCAACAGTTCACTCAACCCTCGTCTGTGTTTACACCCTGGTTCAGGCCAACACTCTGTGTCCTCCATGGACAGGGGTCTCTGAGGACAGCAGGAGGTGTTTCACAGGTGCCAGAGGCTCAAACTTCACAAGCATCACCAGCGGCTCAATCAGCCAACATTCGCCAGGAGGCTCCTCCAGCTCACCTCACCCTTCTACACCTTCGCCACATCAGCACACAACAGCAACTACAACCCAGACAGCGGTCATCCACTCTGCCCACACTCTCCCACCTCCTTTTGGCTGACTGAGACCGCCCGCCCATCAGGAAACACAGCTGTGTTTATAACGTCTACTACGTTTCGTCTCATAAAGTTCTCCTCGGAGAGGAGCCGTCGCTGACTCCACTGTCTCAGAGTTGCTGTGGAGAAAGTGAGTCAAGAGGTAAATGTTCAGATTGTGTGGAACTGATAGGTTTCAAGTTGAATTGAAAAGGTGCAACAGGTAAGTATTGAAGACCTTAGAAGAAAGTTACACTCCTATGTTGAGTGTGGATCTGATGGTCAGAGTCTGGTTCTTTTTTCAAGGGTTTCCACGCATTTTACATACAATATCACTTCACTTTTGTTCTCTAGTCCTGACTTTGTGCATGACTTGCATTTTATTTCTCCTTCTGTAAGGGATGTCAGCATTCACAGCTTCATTTCATCACATTCACGCATGATTAAAGACTTGGCCTCTATAAATTCAGCTCGAGGAGGAGTTGTCAGTGACTGTGGCTGTCATGTATCTTCCGCTCCAGGCCAACAGGGGGCAGACGTCACAAATACAGATGGACACTGAACTTCGCTGTCCAGGAGGAGTCCTGAATCAGATGGAGTGAAGGAACGGAAAAATAATGTTTGTAGCAACCCTAAGTTTCATCCTGGAGAAACTGCAGGGGGTTTGTTTAGTCCCCTGCGACCCCACAGGTTGCCTCAGCGACCCACCCGGTTGTCGACTTCAGCGACCCACAGTCGAGCTCAACGGACCCAAGTCGTACCTCAGCGACCCACGGTCGACCTCTGCGACCCCCACCAGTCGACCTCAACGACCCACAGCTCGACCTCAGGTGGACCCACGGTCGACCTCTGCGACCACAGTCGACCTCAGCGACCCACAGGTGTCGAATTTCAGCGACCCACAGTCGCGCTCATCGGCCACAGTCGACCTTCAACGACCCACAGTCGACCTCAACACCCACAGATGACCTCAGCGACCCAAGGGGTGTCGACTCAGCGACCCCACAGTCGAGGCTCAGCGGCCCACAGTTACCTCAACGACCCACAGGTGGTCCTCTGCTACCCACAGGTGCCCTCCCGCGACCCACAGGTTGTCGAACTCCTTCAGCGACCCACAGTCGCAGCTCAGTGGCCACAGTCGAACCTCCAAAGACCCACCCACAGTCGACCTCAGCGACCCAAGGTGTCCTCTGCGACCACAGTCGCTCCTCACGACCCAGGTGTCGACTTCAGCGACCCACAGCGAGGCTCACGGCCCCAGTCGAACCCTCAGCACCCACAGTCGACGTCAGCGACCAACAGGTTGCTCTGCGACCCACAGTGTCCTCACCGACCCACAGGTTGTTTCTCACCGACCCACAGGTGTCCATCTGCGACCCACAGTCGACTCTCGAGCGACCCACAGGTGTTCCTCTGCGACCCCCAGGTGTCCCTCACCGACCACAGGTGTCCTCTCGCACCCACAGTCGGCCTCCTCAGCGCCCACGGTGTCCCTCTGCCGCCCACAGGTGTCCTCACCGACCCACAAGTGTCCTGCTGTGACCACCCACAGTCGACCCTCAGCGACCACGGTGTCCCTGCGACACAAACCCCCCGCACACAGGTGTCCTCACCGACCCACGTCGCGACCTCAGTGACCCACAGGTGTGCTGCAGCGACCAACAGTCGACATCAACGACCACCAGGTGTCCTCAACGACCCACAGGTGTACTCCTGTGACCCCGCAAGGGTGGGAAAAGGGTTGTGTGTCCTGATTCACAATGCCTCTCAATGCCTCAGTGGCGCCGCAGAGGTAAATACGACACTATATTTGTGAGGATACTATCAGGTATGAGATGTCATCAAAATATTTCTAATTGTTTTCTTTGGGATTTTGAATTCATTAAGTCACAACAGAGAACAAACTGATCAGAGTCCTTTAATTGAATGAATATAGAGTTGGGGGTGGCTTTAGGTATTGATTCAAGATATGTTACAATTAACACTTATTTAAAACAAAATCCTCATATGACATGATAATGTAAATTATACATGACTAGTTTTTACCATCATACATCGTTATATTGAATAACTGATTAATAACTGATTGATGTTGTTATGTAATCAGTCTCTGCATCTGAAATCACATTAAGTAAAATTTCGATGTCTCCCAATTGCTTGTATTCTTCAGGCGAATATGAAACCAAAAGTTCTTGTTCAGAAATTTTCCAATTAATCATGCAAGGTTCAAAC
>NC_040017.1:28865878-28888881 GCF_000972845.2 Larimichthys crocea
GGATGATTGGAATGTTTCGCCATAAGGCCCCACCACCCTGGGAGGGTCTCAGGGGGAGAAGGTGCGAAGGAAGACGGTGCGAAGAGACGGCATATCGGGAGGCGGGGACCCTGGCGGTCCTGACCCACGTTGCAGAATCTGAGCTTCATGTTGACGTGGAATGTCACCATCGTCTGGCGGCTGAAGGAGCCTGACGTCGTGGTTGCACAAGGTTGAGATGTACCGGCTAGATCTAGTCCGAGCCGCCTCAACGCAACAGGCAGTGGGGGTCTTCGGGCCAGTGTTCCTTAAGAGGGGCCGGACGACTCTACCACTCTGGGATTTGCCCCGCAGGCGAGAGAGCTGGCCCGTCCAACATACAGGCGGCCGAGGCCGGGGGGAAACACTAGTCCCACCCCCGCTCTGCGCCTGTACAATTGGGGTGTTCAACCCGGTTGACATAGGGTTAGGCAGCTCCCTGGTACGCCTTCGGTATGGGGGTAACGGTCCATGACTGTCGTTGGTGCTTTTCACGCGGAATGGCAGTTCAGAGTAGCCCACCCTTTGTAGGCTTTGGAGGGGTCCTGAGGGCGCTCGCTCTGGTGAACTCCCCCTCGTCTCCTGATGGCCTTCAATACTCACGTGGGCGGCGACAGTGAAGACCTGGAGGGGCGGATGTGTGAGGACGGCCCCCCTGTATCTGAATCCGGTAGTGATGGTATGTTTATTTGTACTTCGTGCCGTCATTGAAGTTGTCCATAACTACCACCAGGATCAAAGCATAAGGGGTGCTCAACGGTGGCACTTGTCACCAGGGATTGCGCCTCGGCCGTAGTGTCGATGATCTGCCTTTTTGGTATTCCGGTCTCCGGAACCTCTGCCACTGTCTTGGACTCTCGGGTGAAGAAGGGCGCGAGCTGTCAACGTGATCCACCACCTTTGTGGTGATTTGAGGCTCCGATGGTGGGGGAGGATGGCAATGTTCAGACCTGGCAGGGCCAACGTTCGTTCGGTTTTGTGTTGGGAACGTCTGGCTGAACATCCTTGTCGAAGAGGTTTTCAACTCCCACCTCCGGGAGCGCTTCGCTCATAGTCCCGGGGGAAGGGGGGGGACATTGATTCAGGTGGGACCTTGAAAACGTTTTTCCGGTTCCTCCATTGGTCGAGACGGCCGACCATAGATCTGGTTGCCGTAGAATTTGGGTCGGTGCCTGCGTGGCGGTGGACCGAACAGCGGGTTGACACCGGCGGTGAGGAGGCCTAAGCTGAAGACGGAGGCCCTATAGAACCTTTTTTTGTCTGGGGGAAGTCGCGAATAGCGACGGGTAATCGACATCCAAGCGTAATGCGGCCGTCGTCGGTTTTGCGGAGCAAAACTCGGCAGTGGGAGGAGTTCGTAGAAGGCACATGTAGAGCGACTTTCGAAGGGGGGGGGAAGAGGGGGAGGGGGGGGGGGGGGAGGGGGGGGGGGTCGGGGGGAGGAGAGGACCGCCGCAACGGGGGAGAGCCGGGGGGGGGGGGGGGGGGGGGGGGGGGGGGAGGGGGCGGCATTGATCCGAGTAGGCTTCTGGACAAACCAATCCGGCGGCTGCAGGCAGGGGGGAGCATGCACGATCAACACGGTGTTCAGTGGGAGCGGTGGCTGCTGACCATCGAATGGGGACCGTCCTGGGTCGGTGGAGGGAATACTTCGAAGACCTCCTCAAGCCCACCAGCAACGTCTTCCGTGAGGAGGGCAGAGTCTGGGGACCCCGTGGTCCGCCCATCTCTGGGGCTGAGGTCGTGCGAGGATCAAAAAACTCCTCGGGTGGAAAGGCACCGGGAGGTGGTGATGTCGGCCCGAGTTCCTCAAGGCTCTGGATGTTGTGGGGCTGTCTTGGTTGCACGTCTCTGCAAACACGCGTTGGACATCGGTGGCAAGTGCCTCGGGACTGGCAGACCGGGGTGGTGGTTCCCTCTCAAAAAAGGGGACCGGAGGATGCTCCAACTAGAGTGGGAGCACACCTCAGACCCTCCCCGGAGTTCTATTTCGGGGGTCCTGGAGAGGAGGGATCCCAAGATTGTCGAACCTCGTATCCAGAGGAGACATGGTGGTTTTCGATCTGGCACCGGTGAAACTGTGGACCAGCTACTTAACCCTTAGCGCGGCCCTGAGAGGGTTCATGGGTAGTTCGCCAACCATCAACAGTGTTTTGGCGGCACTAGGGAAGAGGCGTTCGACCGATGTCCCTCGAGGCCCTGTGGGGGGGGCTCTGGGGAGTATGGGGTTCCGGACACCATTGATACGGGCTACCGGTTCTGTAAAATCTCGTGCCAGAGCTGTAGGTGCCGCATTGCCGGCATAAGTCGGACCTTGTCCCGGGAGTTGGACTCCGACCAGGAAGCTGCCCTTTGTCACCAGGTTTCTCGTTCTACTTTGATGGACAGAATTGTAGGGGCAACGGCCAGGGCGTCGAGGGGCGCGATTTCGGTGGCCTAGAATTGGGCGCTGGCTTTTGCGAATGATCGTAGACTTCGTTGGACGGTCATGGATCGTGACCTTCAGCTCTCGCTGGAGCGGTTTGCAGCCGAGTGTGAAAGCGGCTTGGTATGAGAATCAGCCACCTCCCCCCAAAAAAATCCGAGGCCATGGGTTCTCAGCCGGGAAAAAGGTGGAGTATGCGCCTCCAGGTTGGGGATGAGATCCTGCCTCAGGAGTGGAGGAGTCAATATCTTGGGGTCCGTGTTCACGAAGTGAGGGAAGGATGGAACGGGAGATCGACCGGCAGAATCGGTGCGGGACTTCTGCAGTGAACATGGCGGACATCTGCACCGGTCCCCGGCGTGGTGAAGAAGACTGAGCCGAAAGGCGAAGCTGTCTCGGATTTACCATCGATCTACGTTCCAACCCCCGCCTATGGTCAGCAAGCTTTGGTGTGACGAAGGAATAAGATACACGATAACAAGCGGTCGAAAGAGCTTCCTATCCGCGGGTGCTGGGGTCCTCCCTTAGAATAGGGTGAGCAGCTCGGCCATCCGCGAGGAGCTCAGAGTAGAACGTGCTCCTCCGCATCGAGAGGAACCTCTGAGGATGGCTGCGGGCATCTCGTGAGTTGCCTCCTGGACGTCTCCCTGGTGGAGATGTTTGTCCCGGCACGTACCTCCAGGAGGCGGCCCCGGGATGACCCAGGACACGCTGGAGGGACTACATTCTCGGCTGGCTGGAACGCCTTGGGTCCCCCTGGGAAGAGGTATGGCAGAATGGCTGGGGAGAGGGAAGGCCGGGGTCGCCCGGCTGAGCTTCTGTGTCGCCGCGAACCCCTAACATGGATAACGAAGAAAACGAACGAAACGAACAGTTTTGAATCACGAACTCGTTGTTTGAGGACATCTTTGTATTTGTGTCCTGCTGTCTTTTTTCTCCTCGGTCATGTTGTATCTTCTGTTAATCTCTGCAGACTCTGGCAGGCTGCTGGATGGGAACTTTCTGTGTGCAGGCAGAACTGGAGGGTCCTAGTCCCTGACCAGTCTGACCCGCTGGTCCTCAGTGTGTGAAGCTGACTTTGACCGCAGGATGCAGAGGTGGTCTGTAAGGACTCGGCAGATGGGCTCCTTCAGTCCATCAGGGGGCAGCTCCTATGATGAAGTGTAGGAGACCTCCAATGTGGACCAAAAGTTTCACAGTTGTTTGGATGGCAACGAGGTCTGCTATCTGGCGCCTGCAGAAGCTCAGTGATACCAACTAGAAAAACAACTAGCAGTCACCGGTGAGAAAAGGCGGTCTGGACTCACTGCTCGAGGTAGAAGAGGGCTTCAAGCTGTGATTTAGGTTCATTTCGGTGCTGATGAAACTCACTTGTTCTTTGACTGATACTCTTCTTGTTTTCTGTTCAGGACTTCAGGTTGGGGGGGAGGACACAGTCCTGTGCGGAACACTGGAGCTGAAACATCTGGGAGAATCGGAGCCAGTGAGTTACTCCCGCTGGAGCCATGAAGAACAGCAGCTGTTGCCTGCAGAGATCTGGACTGTGGCTCTGTGTTGTCTGTAGAAGAGACAAGAGGGCTCCTCACGCAATTCGTGTGGAGGTTCGCATGCGTCTTGTGTTTCAGGTCTGGACTGCTCTGAAAGGCTGGGCAAATCCATCATTCTCCTCCCATCCTCCATCCCTGAATCTCACCGTTCAGGTAGGTACTCTGTTTGGAACCTTGCCGATACATTGGATAAAATATTTCTGAAACAAGAAACTTGGTTTCATATTCCCTGAAGAATATCAAGCAATTGGGAGACATCGCAATATTTTCCTATGTTGATTTCAGTATTCAGAGACTGATTACATAACACATCATCAGTTATTAATCAGTTATTCAATATAACAGATGTATGATGGTAAAAACTAGTCATGTATAATTTACATTATCATGTCATATGAGGATTTATGTTTAAAGTGTTAATATTTAACATATTGAATCAATACCTAAAAGCCACCCCAACTCTATTATACATTCAATAAAGGACTCTGTCAGTTTGTGTCTCTGTGTGTACTTAATGAAGTTCAAAAATCCCAAAGAAAACAATTAGAAATAGTTTGTGGACATCTCATACCTGATAGTATCCTCACATTAGTGTCGTATTTACCCTCTGCGAGCCACTGAGGCCTTGAGAGCCTGTGAATCATGGACACACCCTCCACCTGTGGGTCACAGAGGACACCTGTGGGTCGTTGAGGACACCTGTGGGTCGTTGAGGTCGACTGTTGGTCGCTGAGCACACCTGTGGGTCACTGAGGTCGACTGTGGGTCGGTGAGGACACCTGTGGGTCGCAGAGGACACCTGTGGTCGCTGGGTGGCACTGTGGTTCACAGAGGACACTGTGGGTCTGTGAGGACACCTGTGGGTCGCAGAGGACACCTGTGGGTCGCTGGGTCGACTGTGGGTGCAGAGGACACTGTGGGTCGGTGAGGACACCTGTGGGTCGACATGGGTGGAACTGTGGGTCGCTGAGTGACGGGACACTGGCATGGGTCGGTGAGGAACTGTGGGTCGGTGAGGACACTGTGGGTCGCAGGCACACCTGTTGGTACGCTGACGTCGACTGTGGGCCGTTGTCGACTGTGGGTGATCGACTGTGGGAGCTGAGCGACTGTGTGGTCGCTGGGTCGGGTCGACTGTGGGTCGTCAGAGGACAGCCCTGGGGTCGCTGAGGTACGACCTGTGGGTCTTTGGGTGACTGTGGACCACTGAGCCGACTGTGGGTCGCTGAAGTCGACCATGTGGGTCGCTGAGGGCACCTGTGGGTGCAGAGGACCACTGTGGGTCGTTGAGGTAGATGTGGCGCTGAGCTCGACTGTGGGTCGCTGAACGTCGACACCTGTGGGTCGCTGAGGGTCAGACTGTGTGGTCGTTGAGGGCGACTGTGGGTCGTTGAGGTCGCTGTGGGCCGTGAGCTCGTACTGTGGTCGCTGAAGTTCGACACCTGTGGGTCTCTGAGGTCGACTGTTGGTCGCAGGAGGTCGACCGTGGGCACTGAGGTGACTGTGGGTCGTTGAGGTCGATGTGGGTCAAGAGGTCGGATCCGTGGGTCGCTGAGGTCGACTGTGGGTCGTTGAGCTCGACTGTGGGTCGTGAAGTCGACAATGGCCTCCACACTGGAAATCTTTGGTCCACATTGGAGCCTCCACTTCTCCATAGAGCGCCCCCTGGAGGACTGAAGGAGCCCCACAGCCGAGCTCCCTACAGACCACCTCTGCATCCTGCTGGTCAAAGTCAGCTTCACACACTGAGGACCAGCGCTGGTCAGACTGGTCAGACTTGACCTCCAGTCTGCCTGAACACAGACTAGTCCCATCCAGCAGCCTGACAGAGTCTGCAGAGATAACAGAAGTTCTTCTTCATAATATTCACTCGGTGTCTCGCTATGGGATGCAGCCTCCTGCAGACCAGATAGAAGCATTTATCTCAATCCGCCAATCCCGATTGGCCGGTGAATGTGTTCATCCGCGCCGCACCCATTAGTCCCATCTACTATATATAGTGTGCGCGGATAACATTCCCCTAATTCAAAACCTCTTCTCACCTGAGAACTTATCTCACGTCAGAGCTTTTCGCTAGCTTAACTGTTCACCAGACGGATCTTTGCTAGCTTCCGTCACCGGACGCTAGTGTTGTGCTCTGGCTTCTGCCTTGTCCGTTCACACCAGACCGGACCGGTAGGTATTCTTTTCCGACCCCTCCACGGCGGAATTCCTCTCGGCTCCCCTCCACGGACGCTTGAGTTGGTCGAGCTAAGTTAGCACACCAGCTAGCCACGACCCTTTTCTCCACTAGCACTCCAGCTTGTTGGCGAAATGGAGACCACTAAAAATCCTCACACCAGAGGAGACTCTCGGCTCTGTTGCTGCGGGAACAAAATTTCAGGGAGGGACACCCACCCGGTGTGCAGTACCTGCCTGGGAAATTCCCGGGTCCTGTGGACACTGCAAAGTGTTCACGTTTAAGAGCCTCAGACGCAGGCTAGCCCGCCAAGCTAGCCTCGCGGACCGTGACCCGTTTCTCCCCACCGCTGACCTAGGCGCAGTCGCGGAGGAAGACGAGGTCATGGCCGGGGAAGTTCCGGAGACTGGCTACGACTGGGCCGCCCAGTGCGAGCAGCTCCGAGCTCCCCCGTTTCCCGAGGAAGACGTGCTGGAAATTGGCCTCACAGAGGATGACGATGACGCCTCGTTCCTCATATCAGAGGACGAGGAGGAAGACGACACCTTCGTGGCCCCAGCCCTGGCTGAAAAGCCGAAACTGCCCGAGTCCACCAACAGGGAGGAAGGCGGGGTGAGCTCTCCAGCTCCCTCCCTCCATGTGGACCTGCTCAGCACGTGCAAACGTGCGGCAGAGAAGCTGGAGGTCCCCTGGTTGCAGTAGCGGAGCCCACCCGGTCCCGCTATGAAGGCAAGCGGCTCCCCCTGGCCCGTAGTGCGGTAAAACAGCTTCTTCCCGTCTTCCCCGAGTCGCTGGCCGAGCTGTCCAAAACTTGGAATAACTGCCCGTACAGCAACAGGAACCCCATCCCGGGCGTAGCATCCCTCGACTGCGAGGTGATGGAAGCCCAGGGTCTCCTCTCGATGCCTCCGGTGGAAGCCCCCGTAGCTGCGCATCTCTGCCCGGGCAGCACGAGCCAGCTATCTGCGGCCTCCTCCAGGCATCCGACGCTGCTAACCAAGCCCGAGCGGTTCCAGTCTGCACTGGCCGAGAGGGCATATAAGGCAGCCGCCCTTTCGGCCAGGGCTCTCAGCGCTCTCTCCATCCTCACTGCCTATCAGGCAGAGCTGTTTGGGGCATCCGCTGATGAGCAGGACCCCGACGCGTGGGAGGAAATGGTGGTCATCGCCGATTTGTCCCTCCGCATCCAGCGCGTCTCAGTCCAGGCCACGGGCAGGGTGATGGCGACCCTCGTCATTCAGGAGCGAGCGAGATGGCTCAGCCTCGCTAACTTGACTGACAGGGAGCGGGATGACATACTGAATATGCCATTTGTCCCAGAGGGTGTTTTCGGCTCTGCATTGGCCACGATGCAGCAGCGATGTGAGGCAAAAAAGAAGGACAACGAAGCCCTGAAACTTTGTCTCCCTCGAAAAGCACCCACACCTTCACCTCCAGTGCAGCGCAAATCGTTTGCTCAAGCTGCCTCCCAGCCGCCGCATTTCAAGATGCCGAAGCGGCCGCAGCAGCTCGGCCTGCCCCTCCCTCCGAGGAGAGAGCCCGGAGCCGGCTGGCACAGAAAATCTCCCGCCCCGACCGCAGTCCCGCCGCCGCCCCCAGCCGCCGTGGCCTCGGTCCCCCAGGCGAGGAAGAAGAAGAGAGCGGCCTGACAGCCTTCCTCTCTTCGGGCGGAGCGTCCTGCCATTCCCCGTTATGCAGGCCCACCGCTCTGGCTTTTTCGTGTGCGTCCCACGCGGCCGCTGCCCACCCCAGAGCCGGTCCGCGGGAGGAGAGACATCGCCTCGGAGGTTTGCGCTGTTGTGCCCCGAGCAAAATGTCCGCAAGCACACACATACACACATGTCCCCAAACGTGTGAAAATAAAAAGAAATCTGTCACAGCCAGGCCACGAGCCGAGGGTGCAGATAGCAAAAAAAAGCCAAAATGAACAAAAATACCCTGTCTATAAGCAGTGTGGCCACCAAGCCCTCTGCAGCTCTGCCCCCGGGATGGGCATCATCATCCCCGGGGAGCAGAGCGACAGGTCCCGCCGCTCCTGTGGCGATGCCCAGGGGTTATTTCCCCGCTCTACCACAAGGGGGCGCCACAGCACCGCTGTCGGGACTTCCCGTGATAGAGCAGGGGCTGCAATGCGCTTCTCCTCTTTCTCTCAAGTGGGAGAATTGGAAAGCAACCGCAGCTTCACCGTGGGTGTTAGGCATGATTTCTTGGGGATACAGGCTCCAATTCGCCGCTGTCCCTCCCTGTTTCTCCGGCGTAATACAGTCATGAGCACAGGGAGAATTAGCTCGAATCTTACAGGAGGAAATCCTCTCTCTGTTAGAAAAAAGAGCCATTTCTGTTGTATCTCCCGAACAGAGTCTGTCAGGTTTTTACTCCAGATATTTCCTCGTTCCCAAACGGGGGGGAAGAGGAATCCGCCCTATTCTGGACCTGCGGGCCCTGAACAAATTTCTGCGGAAATACAAATTCAGGATGCTGATCCATGCGGCACTGCTGCGTCTAGTAAGACCGAACGATTGGTTTTCGTCCGTGGATCTGAAAGACGCGTATTTCCACATTCCCATTTACCCCCCTCACAGACAATATCTCTGATTTGCCTTTCGGGGGGTGTGCTACGAATACCGTGTGCTCCCATTCGGCCTGTCTCTCAGCCCGAGGGTTTTCATACGGTGCACAGAGGCCGCTGTGGCCCCGCTCAGACGCCGGGGCATACGGCTGGCCACATTTTTGGACGACTGGCTCCTGCTGGCGCAGTCAGAACAGGAGGCCAGGGTTCACACGCACATTGTCACGGAACACCTAATAAATTTGGGTTTTGTGATAAATATGGAGAAGAGCCAACTCTCTCCGACGCAGGAGATATGCTTTCTAGGATTATCCCTGCGCTCCGTGCCATTCACTGCTCGCCTCTCGGAGGAGAGAGTGAAAGCTTTCAAAGCGTGCCTCGCGCGCTTCAGTCGACACAGGTCTGTCCAGTTCAGACTGTGTCTTCGGCTGCTGGGTCTGATGGCTTCAGCCATCCTCGTGACCCGCCTCGGCCGTCTTCACATGCGGGAATTTCAGCGCTGGGTCGCTTCGCTCAGGCTGGATCCCGTGCGTCATGGTGCACGGTGGATAACGGTCACAGCAGACTGCGTGACGGCTCTGCGCCACTGGCGGGCCCCATCTTTCCTGACTCAGGGGGTGTCCATGGGCACTGTCTCGTCCAGAAAGGTGGTCACCACGGACGCCAGCCTATCCGGCTGGGGTGGCATTTACGAGGGCAGGTCTGTGAGAGGACGCTGGAGCCAGGTTCTCGAGCTCTCAGCTGTGTTTCTGTCTCTGAAACACTTCCTTCCATTCCTTTCGGGCCGCCACGTCCTGGTGAGGACGGACAACACAACGACAGTAGCGTATATAAACCGTCAAGGGGGGTTGCGCTCTCGTGTGTTGCACACTCTGGCACGCAAACTGATCCTCTGGAGCAGTGTGCACTTTCTTTCCCTGAGGGCTACTCACGTCCCGGGGACCCTGAACGCAGGTGCCGACCTGCTGTCCAGGGGCGCGCCGATGTACGGGGAATGGATGCTGCACCCGCAGGTCATGGAGCAGATATGGGCATGCTACAGCCGCGCCAGAGTAGATCTGTTCGCGTCCAGAGAAAACGCTCAGTGCGAGCTGTTCTTCTCTCTGCGCACTCTGGACACTCCCCTGGGCGTAGACGCACTAGTGCACGCTTGGCCGCACGAGCTGCTCTACGCATTTCCTCCACTGGCCCTGATACCCCCCACTCTCGCCAGGGTGAGGGGGCACAATCACAGGCTGATCCTGATAGCTCCACACTGGCCAGCGCTGCACTGGCTAGCGGAGATACATCAGATGCTATGCGCCCAGCCTTGGCAGCTGCCGGTGCGCAGGGACTTGCTCTTGCAGGGCGGGGGGGCGGTGTTCCACCCGCACCCGGAGCGACTGCAACTGTGGGCCTGGCCCGTGAGTGGTTCAATTAGACCACTGCTGGGTTTCCGCAGAGTGTGGTTAACACCATACAAAACGCCAGAGCTCCATCCACTAGGTCTCTGTACGACTCTAAGTGGGGAGTGTTTGAGCGGTGGTGTCTTGAACGAGGCCACATACCTTTTCAGTGTTCTGTGCCAGCGATACTGTCGTTTTTGCAGGACCTGATTGATAAAGGAAAAGCCTTTTCCACGGTTAAGGTTTATCTGGCAGCTATAGCGGCCTGCCATATAGGATTTGGGGACAAAACAGCGGGCCAACACCCTTTGGTGTGCCGGTTTATGAAGGGCGCGCGTAGGCTGCTCCCTGTCTCCAGACCACTAATACCTCCGTGGGATTTAGCGGTGGTTCTGGAGGGGCTTAAAGGCCCCCCATTTGAGCCATTGCTGGGAGCGAGTCTCAAACACCTGTCCCTTAAGACGGTGCTGTTACTGGCTCTCGCCTCTGCGAAGCGAGTGAGTGATATCCATGCGCTCTCTGTGAGCCCTGCGTGCGCTCAGTTCGCCCCGGGGAACACACGTATGGTTCTGAAGCCCAACCCGGTCTTTGTACCTAAGGTGGTGGGCTCATGTTCCCCGATTGAGCTCACAGCGTTCGCCGCTTCTCCTGGAGAGCAGCGAGCGCACATGCTGTGTGCGGTTCGAGCTGTGCGCTCTTATATGGACAGAACACAGAACATCAGGAGGAGCGATCAGCTGTTTGTCTCCTGGGCTGAACCCCGAAACGGACAGCCAGTCACAAAGCAGCGCCTCGCCCACTGGGTGGTGGAGGCTATAGCTTTGGCGTATACAAGCAGGAGACTGCAGCCGCCGGCGGGTGTGCGTGCGCAGTCTACCCGCGGGATGGCCGCATCCTGGGCTTTATTTAGGGGAGTGTCTGTTCAGGACATTTGTTCAGCAGCAAGTTTGTCCTCGCCTCTGACTTTTGTCCGGTTCTACATGCTTGATGTGTCAGGGCCGTGCGTGGCAAGCGTGGTCCTGGAGTCCTAACTGGAACCCATGGACCCTCCCCACTGGCTGGTACTTGTTCGATAAGCTGTCTGGCAATACGGGAGCTACCATATCCCATAGCGAGACACCGAGTGAATATTATGAAGAAGAACGTTTGGTTATCTAACATAACCTCAGTTCTTAGAATAATATGAGCGAGGTGTCTCGCCAGATGACCCTTCTTGCTGGGCGGTGAGAAGAGGTTTGCTTATTGAATTTGGGGAATGTTATCCGCGCACACTATATATAGTAGATGGGACTACTGGGTGCGGCGCGGATGAACACATTCACCGGCCAATCAGGATTGGCGGATTGAGATAACTGCTTCTATCAGGGCTGCAGGAGGCTGCATCCCATAGCGAGACACCGAGTGAATATTATTCTAAGAACTGAGGTTATGTTAGATAACCAAACGATACAACAGAGAGAGAGAAAAGACAGCAGACACTAAAGAAAAAGATGTCCTCAAACAACAATTCAGTGATTCAAACTGGATCAGAACAATTCCAACATCACTTCATGGTTAACAACAGACTGTCTGTCTGTCTGTCTGTCAGTTCTCTGTCTGTCTGTCTGTCTGTCTGTCTGTCTGTCTGTCTGTGATGCTTCACTCTCCTCTGTAGCCTGGTTAGCTCCGTTAGCTCCTCTATCTTATTATGCAGAGATCTGACTTTCCACAGAGAGCATGCTCGTAGAGCTAACAGCTGTTCTCGAGTGTAAACAAGAGAGCCGTGTCTTTTTTTGATGGATCATGAAGTATGACAGAAAAAAGGCAAATCACTGATCTCCATAGTTCAAGTCCGACTGACACAACATGGATGAAGACTGGTGTCAAAAAAACACATGAAAAAAGTACAAAAAGTGAAAAAACAGTGACTGGACCTGGAAACCAACTACACGGTGCCATGGCAACAGAAAAAACAGAAGGACAAAATACAGAGATGATGTCACTGATGGACTTACCTGAACAGGTGAGATTCAGGATGGAGGAGGAGGAAACTGATGATGTTGCACAGTCCCTCAGAGCAGATCCAGACTGAACACAGACAGGCCAGATGCTCCACATAGATCTGTCTGAGGACTCCTCTCTCTCTTCTACAGAAACAGCAGAGCCACAGTCCAGATCTCTGCAGGCAACAGCTGCTGTCTTCAGGCTCCAGGCAGAGTAACTCACTGGTCTCCATTCTCCCTGAAGTTTCAGCTCCAGTGTTCCTGCACAGCGACTGTGTCCTCCCACCAACCTGACAGGTTCTGAACAGAAACAAGAGAGTCATCAGTGAGTCCAGAAGAAAAATCAGTCACAGTCACTTTCTGTCATGTAATTCAACATTTATAGATTTTTCTACATACCAGCGTGATCGTGGACTTCTTCTGCCCGAAAACCTGATTTAGAAAAGCAGAAAATAAACATCGACATAAGCTGCTGCATCTGCTGCCGCTCAGACCCAGCTTCTGAAAGAGCCCCAACAAGAAGTGCTGGTGACTCATGTCATGACAACATGAAGATACTACCCAGAATTCAGAATATATGGTGGTGTTTTATCAAAGGACACAAGGGGAAGCCCAAATTTGGTTGCGATCCAATGAAGCATTGAAGAGTTATGGTCCGTTAAGTACATCAGGACAGACCTTCAGAAGTTTGAGAACCAGTTAGAGACAAACTGGAAGTGATGGGCAACAACAAAGTCATCGAAAAATGGTATGGACCGAGTTTAAACAGTTTCTGAGGAAGTCATTTCAGTACAATGTGTCTTATTACATGGATGCTGAAACCTGGTTCATGACCTTTTTACAGTGACACATGAGGATACAGATGAAAGCATTTGGCTACATTTTAGCAACAATGACTGCTGCGTTTACAGATCCATACAGATGGACAGCAACAGTCACCTTTCAGGTTCTGTCTGAGTCCTACCTGAGCTCCAGAGCAACACCAGGAGAACCATCAACATGTGATCCATGTCCAGCATCATCAGAACCAGACCTTCACCGTCTGTTGTTGGTCTGTGTCTGTCACTGTGCTGTGAATCAGAGAGGACAAATACAAACTGAGGCTCTTAGATCAGATACTGGTTCCTGAACGGTGGGTCGTGGTCCACCTTTGGACTGATACATGTGTCAAAGACATGTAAGACAGAACATGAGGCGAACTGTAGAGGCTGTTCAAGTGCACACAAAGTTTTGGTTCAACATGTGGTATTTTATGTTACCTCACAGTACGTTTGAATTCCCCTCTGATCCATGGAGGAAGCCTGAACTGTATTGAATGATGAAATGCCTTACATGCTTTTCAAAGTATGCATGATCTCTCTTTCTGCAGAAGCTGGGTGTATTACTGTTCCCTGTTCATGACAACTGTACTGAGGGTGTTACCCCTCTGCTCATCGAGCAGCCACATTAAACTCAGATCTCTAACCCTGACTACAAAGCAGTCTCTGGTTCTTGAACGTCCTCACACAGACAGATGTTACCTCCTCCTGGCTCTGCCACCTGTCCTCTCAGGACAGTCCAAACTTTTCTGTCTGTTGTTCCCCGTTGGTGGAACGTCCTACCAGTTCCTACAGATCAGGGGCGTCCCTCTCTACCTTCACAGACCTCCTGAAGACCTCCAGCTCTTTAGAGAGGACCTCCTCTACAACAGCTGGACATGACACATCTCTCCCCCTCTACAACTGGACTTATCGCTGCACAAACATGTCCTCGTCACACTGATCGTTTCCCTTTTTAGTAGTTTGTAAAGACAAACCTACCTCGAGGTCTGCAGTGTCTTTGTTATAGCAGCAGCAGAAGTGAAAATGATCAATCATTTAAAATTCCAAACTTAATCCACATCTACGTTTCACAGAGATGCTCACACAAGCTCCTCCACTGACTGACTGAGACAGAGAGAGCATGGGGAGGAGCACATTATGTAATTATTAGAGCATGGGGAGGAGCACATTATGAGTGCCTCAGTGCCTCAGAGTCTCAGCGAGCCTGAAGGAGTGGGAGGACTGTCCATCCTGTTCTGAAAAATGAGCCAAAGAAAAAGGAGCAGCATTTGGATGCACGTTTTGCTGGAGGCAGACAGCAAGGCTAAGTGCAATATTTGCCTTGAAATAATTTAGTTTAAGTCTGGCTCCACAAACAATTTATTTTTATGTGTTTAGGTGTTGAAAAACATAAGTCAAAGTAGTTTTACACACATACACACACTTTATACAAAGGGCCAATAGTGATCTCACTGTCAGCTCAGAGGGATATGGCAGTGGAATATTTACAATGAATCCATATCAGACTTTAAAATCTGAATCCACACGTCCAATGAAGCTACAATCAATTGAGGTGTCTGCACACAGATGTAAAGTCACATACCAATACTAATACTGTTGTAGACATGTGGTTTATTTGAAGATAATTTCTTAGGTATTGGGTTCCTCTCCTTACCATATTTAGGTCAGAGGTTATTTGAGTGGGGGGCTAAAGGACTGCCAGCTTGACGCCACTGCCAGATGTTGAGTCAAAACAAAGCCTCCTTTAGATGGATCGATGAGGAGACAGGTCATAGGTTAATTCTTTAGGTGGTCTCATGCCGTGAGAAAGGAGTTAGGAGTTTCTTTATTGTATGGTGTGGGGGCTCAAACTGCCTATTTAAGGGCTTGTCCTGAATAGGTCGAGAGAGTCTCTCATCATTCGGCCAGGAGCTCTCAAAGTAACGTTGTACTTGCTGAACTTGTTGTAATAAACTTGTTATACGACTAAGACAGTGTCGGTGGAGTTTCTCTTCAAACATCTTCAACTGCATCACCACCGAATACACCACACAATATTTCAGAATAATTCAATCTCAAATATTGGTGGGAAATCTGAGTTTGAAATTATTCTGATCCAAATTTCAGCCCATCATTCCTCCCTGTGATTATTTTCAGGATATGAATTAACCCCAAGCTAGTTTCTTAAAAGTGAATAAATACGGGGTGGTCGGTAGCGTAGTGGGCTGTGCAGGCGCCCCATGTGTAGAGGCTACAGTCCTCGCTGCAGTCGGCCCTGGCTCGAATCCCTCGCATTGGACGGCCATTTGCTGCATGTCATTCCCCCTCTCTCTCTACTTCCTGTCTCTGTTCAGCTGTCCTGTCAATAAAAGGCCCAAAAAATATACTTTAAAAAGAAAAGTGAATAAATGAGCCAGTTTTTTGAACGGCTATTTGAAATGAACGATCACAAAGATCCGGCTCCCTCCAAGGATCCATAAATCCCATCTCTACTCCTCTCACTTCCTGCGGATCCCACCGCTGTTCATGTGATGAATAGATACACATCACATCACTTAAGATAGATTATGAAAGTTATATCGATATTATATATATCTATATTTATGTTTTTAACCTTTTAAGCCTATTTATGCATCTAAATAACATTTTAACCATCACGTTTTAATATATTCATTCTATTAACAGTTAAGATGAACTTCTGTTTCTCATATTTATATGATATATATATTTACACACATATATTGGCAATTAAATGAACTGAATCACCATCATCTTACCTGTGATAAAGTGTAAACACTGTTAGCTGAGTTAGCAGCAGAGCTAACCGAAGCAATACATTTCATAAACATTTAAAACCACATGAAACAACCTGAATCCGTGTCTGTATGATACCAAACACTGAACATGAGGGTCACAGCTCAGATTGGTTTTAGAAGAATTTAAATAAGAACAGGACAAAACGGTAAAATGACGTTAGCACAGTTAGCATGACTCAGCTCGACTCTCTCTTCCTCGCAGCTTTTCAACCGAACAAACAAACAATATAAATATTTAAATGTACTATTTATTAATTTAGTCGGTGTGTGATTTTATAGTTTTCTATCCCTCTCATATTCTCATACCAGTCTCCAGCGGAATTGATTCACAGTGGCGCCACCCTCTGGTGGAGGAGAGCACTGCACTCCAGTAACCTGTGTGGGTCACAAAGAGCTAAAGCTGACTGTGTTTAAGATGAACATGAAGTCTTCACATGAAGACAATGAGTCAACGGCACACTGGATGGACGAAATGTCTTCAAGAGACTCAGTCCAGTTCTCTACGATAACCTTTGTTAAACCAACGGGATGCCAGTCAAGGCCTCGGCGGCTCCACAGAGGTAAATCTCCTCTTGGATGAGACGCCGAACCTCTGACAGATACTATAATGAATCAAAGCTGTCAGATAAATGGAGGGAAGACAAACCAAAACAAAGAACAGGACGAGCTTTATTCTTTATTCTTCTGTCATCTGCATGAAAACATACAGAGCCCCCTCCACCCTGAAATCAAACACATTCTGGTTGATGTATGATGATAGTTTTATTGCCATAAACAGTGTAGGAAAAAAATGAACAAAAAAAGGAAAAAAAAAGTTAAAACAGCCGATTTTATTCTATAGTACAGTCAAGCAAATAAAACTGTTTATCAGCGACACAAACGTTCTCAAAGCGACCGAAAACCACCGACTGAAGCTTCAAATCCCGATCACCCGATCCTCTACAGACCCGATCCGGATCCTGATCCACACTGACGCACCTGAAAACATTCACCTGGACCAGGTTCAGTATGCACAGATTACAGTTTGAACTACAGACAGAAGAGAGTACTTCACTGGACGAGAAGAATTTGGACTTGGATGGTCAGAAACTTGTTTTTGTTGGTTTGTTTTTAATCAATGTTACAAAAGGTGGCAGTCAGCTTCTACATGAACTGAAATCAACAAAACAGCAACAAAAAAAAACTTGAAATTTTCTTCTTTTCTGTTGGGGACACGACGCGTTAGTGCCACCGTCTGGTCAGGAGTATGTGGTGCTGATTTAAATGAATCAGGACTGCAATCAAAGACAGATGGAAGAAGGGAAGAGGTCGAGAACAGAAAGAGGTGAAGAAAAAAGGGGCAAAAGGAAGGGAAATAAAATTAAGCATAACAGGGAAGAAAAACATTTTTCACGTCTCTCCTCCTTCCTCACATTTCCCTTTTTATTCCCCTTCTTCCCTCTTTCACTGCCTCCCTCCATGATCGCTGCCCCCTCATCCTGAACTCAAACAGCTCCTGATGTGACATGATGACAGAATGGATGAAAACTGGAAAGAAGAAGAAGACCAATGGAAAACACAGCCGAGGAAAGACGAGATCAGAGAGGAGGAAATTCAATTCATCAAATTCAAAGTTTTTTTCACTTCTGCTAACGGCCGGACCGGGCTCAGCAGCCGGACCGGACCGGACCGGACCGGACCGGACTGGAGCACAGTCTCTGAGACCAGATTGTGGCGCCACCTTCTGTCTCGTTTTGGTTCTGAAACATTAAAAAAGACGAAAAAACAAACGAGAAGAAGAAGAAGAAGAAGAAAGACGCTTTCCTCCAGTTCAGGTGAAGTTTTCAGTGGATCAACGGACCAATCAGAGAAATGTTTAGTTAACGACCTGCATTCAGTGTGGACGTCTCATTCCTACACCTGACAACTCTTCAGCCAATCAGAGCCTGGACTGTAAGGCCACGCCCCTCCAGCTGCTGATTAAACTGTGCTGCGTTCAGGGTGTGTGGGACAAAAGAGAATCCATGAACGTAGCTTGTTTTAGCTGGCTTTGGTTTTTAATTTACAGCCGTCTGAACACACCAGTGACAGCATTTGGCCAAATGGAGGGAAATCCCACAGACAGTGAACGCAACATCCAGAGGCGTCACCCAAACATGTCATCCTACCAGCAGTGCATCATGGGAACAGAAATCAGAACATACTCGCTCTCGGGCTTCAGGTGTCGGCGTTCTCTTCAAAATAAAAGTTACCTGTCGGGGTGGGGGCGGAGCTTGTCGAGGAGCAGACGTCTGTCCTGACGCAGATTAAGCCCCGCCCATTAAAAACAAACACCGAGAACATGAGAGACCCCTTTGATCAAAGTCACCACGGCAACGAGCGACGGCAAACAAACAAACAAACAAAAAACAGACTGTCTTCAACCAATCAAAACGAGGGGGCGTGGCTTCAGCTGAACGACTACAAAATACAAAAAAATGACTACAGGTTCGACCTCCGCCTTCCTGTTGGAGTAAACGGTGGGGAAATGGTGGACGCGGTGGGCGGGGCTACAGGGAGCGGTGGGCGGGGCACGAAGCAGGCATGACATCACAGTAAGCAGAGGTGGAGGTGACGGGGGCGAGGGGCGGGGCAGAGAAACCCAACGTCTGGACATGCATTCACAAGCTGCTCGTTGTGTTTACAGGTGTAGTTTATCAGAGTGTTTCACTTTTAGTCCGACTAAGAATAAATATTCTGAACTCAAACAGGAAGAAGACGAAGGAGAAGAAGAAGGAGGAGGAGAAGAAGAAGGAGAAGAAGAAGAGGGAGAAGGAGAAGAAGAAGGATGAGAAGGAGAAGAAGAGGGAGGATGAGAAGGAGAAGAAGAAGGATGAGAAGGAGAAGAAGAAGGATGAGAAGGAGAAGAAGGATGAGAAGGAGAAGAAGAAGGAGAAGAAGAAGAAGGAGAAGAAGAAGAAGGAGAAGAAGAAGAAGGAGGATGAGAAGGAGAAGAAGAAGAAGGAGAAGAAGAAGAAGGAGAAGAAGAGGGCGGCGTCCATCCGCTCGCTCGCTGTCTGTCAGGAAGGAATGCTAACTGTGGCGTTTAAACTCATCCCGTTGGCGTTTATTTTTTGTTTTCCTCGTTAAAGTTCTCTATCTGTTCACTCTCGTCCCCCCTCCCTCCCTCCCTCCCTCACTCCCTCCCCCACCCGGCCCTCATGGCCTTCAGTCTCTTAAGGTTTTTCCTTGGGGATCACCTCCTCTCGTGGCTTGGCTCCACCAAAGATGGCAGAGTTCGGGTTGGCGACCTGGTTGAGCGGCTCAGAGACGGTCCGAGGCTTCAGCTGCAGGCGAGGCCGCTGTGCACGCTCCTCTGTACGACACAAACAAACAGACAAAGGTCAACGCGCTGAAGGTGTTCAGAACTTCAGAACTGAATCAGCTCCAGCACAGCAGACAGTCAAAGTGTGTGTACAGTGTTGTGTTGGAGAACAAACTCTCCTGTTGGTGAAACATTATGAGGACCCATCGAACCTCTTAACCACTCGATGACTCGAACCTCCTGACTGACTACTAGACCTACGTGGAACACAAGAGCCTTCTACAACCACCTCTAGAACCTCCTAAAGGACCTCTAAAACTCTTATGGTAATGCATAACCAACAGGACCCCCAGAAAGGCTCGGTACCTCCTGAAGATCACAAAGACACTTTAGGTGACCCGTTGAACCTCTTTACCACTAAAACTTGAAAAAGACTCCTCCTGAATATCCTTAGTTACAAAAAGGATCTCTAGAAGCTTCTCAACAACACGTCACTGCAAAAATTCCCCATTTAATGTCCACCAACCTCTAACATGCCTCTAAAATCATGAAAACCCACTGAAGGCCCAAACACGAAAGACTACGAGGACAACCTCTTAAAAAGGACACCTCGAACCTCTGCAATGACCATCAAAACTCCTCAAGTGTTGCTCCAAAAAGTTTCCCATGTGAGACCAACCACCAACTGGACCCACAGAATCCCCTGAGGACCCCCACCTGAAAGGACATCTTTACGACCCAGAAATCCTCCTCAGTGGACCGCTAAAACCTCAAAGAGACTTCCAGACAGTCCAACAGAACCTCCTCAAAGACCAATGGAACCTCCTTTAATCTTAGTTATCCTCAAGAATATGTCTCCACTTTAATGTCCACCAACAGAGCCTCTGAAATCCTGGAACTGAAACAGATCTCCTATAGTAGCACAGACCCTCCAGGAGACCAACTGAAACCTCTTCAAACTGTCCTGACAGCTGTTTCAATCGTCCTCAGATTTTCTTAACTTGATGTTTGTTCTGCATCAGAAACACCAAACAGATTCATCGCATGTGTCAGTGAGTTGTAGTTTTTATCGTTTTCCACCAGATGGCTCCATTTCCTCATGAAAACATGTTCCTGGTTTCCACTGGGGGGCGCTAGTTTTGTTTTTACCACAGACAAACACATCAGAGATGATATGTGAGAGTAACTCCAGAGGAAACCAGGGAAACATCACGTTAACGTGAGGAAATGTGTCGAGATGGTGGAAGACCAGAACCAGCAGGACGGTTTCATGGATCTAAGTCTTGGACAGGAAGTTGTGTCACCTTCAGACGGTTCCCTGAAGTCTGTCGCTCCTCCGCGGGGGGGTCCGTCTCTGAAGCGACCAGGTCCTGCACCTCCCCCCCTTCGGTCACCGGGGCGACTGCCACCACCGCCACCACCGCCACTGCCGCCTCGACTCCGCCCTCCCATGAAGTCATCATCTCTAAATCCTGCTGAGGCAGACAGACAGGCAGACAGACAGACGGACAGACAGGTGAGTCAGCAGACAGGTGCACTCGGGTCTTCTGCAGCGCCTGGAACCTGTAAAGTGACCAATGAGCATGAGATGGTGAAGTGAAGGGCATGATGGGACAAAATAAAACGGGACGTGGTCCAGCAGCTTCGGGGGTCAAAGGTCAACAAGTTGAGTGTGTTTCATGTTAGCACAACGACAGTTGTCAACATTTAAACTTTTAGCTGAGCACAGTTAGGCGAGCTCGCACACACACGGCGGCTGTCGAGGCGACGCACGCGACCGTCTGAAATAACTTTGTCCCGTCGTCATGTCTGTAACTCGCGGAGCCTCGTTAGTGAAATCAGCAGCTCTCCAACATGTGACCAAAAAAACAGCAGTTTGAAGTTCTGACTCTGAATGTTTCTGCCGATCAGTACCGAAGTATTCGAACGAAACATTAATTCAACATGTAGAGATGAAACTATCTGCTGACGTGCACTGACTGTGAGCGCCACCTGTCAGCCGGCTCACTCACAGCATGTTAATTAGCTTAAAGACTGAACACACTCATGTTTAGTTTGTCCCTTCAGAGACACCATCCTGCCTGCAGCCCAGCACTGTTCTGATTGGTCGGCTCCTGTCCAACCTGAGCTGCCGAACTCTCTGTCCGCACCTCCTCCGGGCTGGTCGTAGTCATCGCGGGAGTCCCGTCCTCCTCCTCCTCCTCTGGAACCTCCTCGAGGACCTCCTCGTCCTGCAGAGCACAGGGGGGAGTTTAACATGGAGAGGAGGAGACAAGGGGGGAAGGGGAGAGAGAGAGGAGGAGAGGGGAGGAGAGGAAAGAGAAGTGGGCTGTGGCGGCGCCTCCTTCTGGAAGGAGCGGGAAGAACAGCACTGAAGAGGTGGAGCGTGTTAGTCGTCCAATCAGAGAGAAGAAGAAGCAGACTGAAGGAGGTGAATTCTTATAATTAGGGTCAGCCTGAGGAGATCAGGTGACCTCACCTGTCACCTGTCACCTGTCTGTGTGGACCAGGAGCAAAAGAAAAGGGGAGGGGCTGTGGAGGTGAGGATGAGGTGATGAAAGGATGAAGAAGAAGACACCCCAGAAGAAGAAAACACACACACACACACACACACACACACACACACACACACACCAGGTGAGTGATCTACTTCCTGTTTTCCTACCTCTAGCGTCGTCTTTCCTGTAGCCGAAGGCTCCGCCCCCTCGCTCTTGCTTGCGCCCCTCTGCGATGTCCACCCTCAGTGACCTCTGCTCGAGCAGCTGCAGGAGGTCAGAGGTCAACTTTAGAAAGTCAAATCTCCACATATTTAATGCCGACACTCCAGGTAAGCCGGTAAATTTTCCACCACTCATACTACAAATCCCACAATGCACTGCAGCAACTGACACACAGGTAAAGACTTGTGCAGCTGCTTTGGTTGTTTATGGACACACTAATCAGTTGACAAGTTATTTCTTTTTCGCTAGAGTAAAACACACACAAACAAATCACTAGAGGGTCTGAAAAGTCTCTAAATACAGCGACACAAACAAATCACTAGAGGGTCTGAAAAGTCTCTAAATACAGCGACTTTGTCGCTGTATTTAGAGACTTTTCAGACCCTCTAGTGATTTGTTTTTTCCAAAAAGCGAGTAGCGACAAATCTAGCGACTTCTTCTGGAGTTACTGGAGACTCTGACAACGTCAACGAGCAGCGGGAGACCTGGACAGAGTACATCGGAGTGTATCGCGTTTGAAAATATATCGACACATCGCCCAGCCCGACTTTAGACCCAACGTTCATCGAGACCTGATGACGACGTCCTGTCAGACCGGACAAAGCGGCGACGAGGTCGAAACCTGCGGAACAGCTTCGTCATTTCGACTTTTCAGACCCTCTAGCGATTTGTTTGTGTGTGTTTTACTCTAGCACATAAACTATATCGATATAAACGATATGGTCTCATGGTATATCGTGTTTGAAAATGTATCGATACAGATTAAAACATCGATACATCGGCCAGCCCGACTTTAGACCCAACGTTCATCGAGACCTGTCAGACTGGACAAAGCGCGACGAGGTCGAAACCTGCGGACCAGCTTCGTCATTTCGACTTTTCAGACCCTCTAGCGATTTGTTTGTGTGTGTTTTACTCCAGCAAATAAACTATATCAATATAAACGATATGGTCTCATGGTATATCGTGTTTGAAAATGTATCGACACATCGCCCAGCCCGACTTTAGACCCAACGTTCATCGAGACCTGATGACGACGTCCTGTCAGACCGGACAAAGCGGCGACGAGGTCAAAACTTGCGGAAGAGCTTCGTCGTTTCGACCTCTTTACACGCTGTCGGGTCGACTCGGCGTCCATAGACACCAGAGTAAGGATGTAACGATGCATCGTGCCACGATTAAAATCGGTACAAATCCGTGACGACTCGCATCGGTTGACAGAAAAAATGAATCGCGATTCTTGGCGAATGCGAGAGAAGTAGGATATGTTCTTTTTCAT
>NC_040017.1:28888941-28929478 GCF_000972845.2 Larimichthys crocea
GCCCGGACCTCGCCGTTTCCCGGGGCCGTGGACTCTCATTAAAGGGTAAATGAGCTATCATCTTGTTGTTTTTATTTTCAGTTAGCTCATACTTCAAGCTGAAAGGTAATGGTCAGATCAGCTGCTTGCTGGCAGCCCTAATAAGAACACAAACTGTTTGAGAGTTTCTGTAAAGAGAGATTTTTTCCCTACAAATAAAAAGATATTTTTATTTGGTCATAATTTGTCTGTAGCTCATTTTGATAAAAAAAAAAAATCGTGAAAAAAATCGTATCGTGAACAAAAAATCGTGACTCGAATCGAGTCGTGAGTTGAGTGTATCGTTACATCCCTACACCAGAGAATAAAAACCATCGGATACTCACGGCGCCGTCGTACGTCAACGCTTCTTTTAGAGATTCCAAGTCTTCAAACTCGACATAACAAAAACCTGAAACAGACAAAGACACATTCAAACATTATAAATGTGTTAACATCACAGGTGCAGCTTGGTTTGGTTCACTTCCTGTAACGTCAACACCTGGACTGAAGGTGAAGGATGACCGTCTGCACATGCTCAGTACGGATCAGGCACGTGTGAGGAAAGCGAGCGGTTCAATCCGAAAACTCGAGTTTAAGTTGGGTGGTTGTCAGTCGCCCAAGCAGGCCGGAGCGGCCGGCCTAAACAACTCACACCGACTTCCTGCATTCCTGACATACATGTTCCACCAGTCACACGACTAATTATACCAACTGATCAGGTTGTTTCATATTAAGTTACATAAACATTTACATAATCAGCCAAACTTCCTGGAACCATTCCTAAGACGTCACGCCCTCGAGGATCTCTTCACTTCATCAGCTTCTAATCGTTTGCAACATCGTAGACTCGATTAGCACCAAAGTACTTTGAGTCTGTGTACAAACACTCGTGTATGTTGTTCACACAACTGATCAATGAAATGTCTCTGCCATAAATGCTTATTTAAGGTTTTGAGGATTTAACTTGTCTGCTGATGGATAAAACAAACAAACGAGTCATGTGACTCTGACACGTCAATTTTAAACGAAACCTCTAGATGACCCGATGAGCTCGGGTGACACAGGAGAAGACGCGATGGAGAGAAACATCCAACTGATATTTGCGTCAGTTCTTCACATCTGCACCAAGAGAAACAAGAACTTCCTCTGACCTTTGAACTTGTCTGTGTCTTTGTCTCTGACCAATCGGACGCTGCGGATGTTGAGCTCTTTGAAGATGATGTCGATGTCTCCCTGCACCGTGTTGAACGGCAGGTTACCCACGAACGCCGTGAACGGGGGCTCCGACGGCAGCTCCTTCTGCTTCCTGGGGCCTCCGGAGCCGCCACTGCCTCCACGGGGCCTGATGGGGGACACACAGAGAGCATCATGGGATATGGAGTACAGATCGGCGTCGTGTTGATACACTCAAACAAAACCGCCCTGAACTACAACGTGACGTCACATCCATCCAAATCCAAAGCACGTTCTGACGTTTCTACTCCAGTCTCTGGACCAACAAAGACAAACTGCTGACCTGGTTTTCGTTCACAGACCATCAGGGACCTTCTTCCTCTCAGCCTTCATTGTTCTGCAGTTTGAGTTTTCTTTTCTTTTGTTTGTTTTTTTCAGCTGATTTAACAAGTTCGTTGTCGTTCCACGCCTACAGGCCGGCTGTTCGCTTAGGGAGCGCTGGATTTGACGTTTCCGTGAGCGGTGCCGCAGTTAAACAGTTGATCTGGTTTATTTAATTGTGGAAAGCGTGATTAGTAATACTAATTTAAAATATTGATATGGACGGTACAGCTCACGTCACCCTGTCCTCAGCATGAAAGACAAAGTACAGACGCTAAGAGAAGGTGGAGAAACATCTACATCAGAGTTAAGTTTGTCTGTTGTGAGCTGCTGTAGAAACACGGAGGTTCAGTGATGGAGATGATTCTTATTTCAGGGGATTACACAGATGAACACAGTGACGTGTGTCACACTCTGAAAACACAACCAGGAAAGTATTCAACCAGTCAACTCTGTGATTTACAGAGGTTATGATGGACAGTGAAGCAAACTGCTGACAGCTGTAGCTGCTGTTAGCTCATGTTAGCTCAGTCTGTTAGCTGCTGTTAGCTCATGTTAGCTCAGTCTGTTAGCTGCGGTTAGCTCTTTTTTCGTGATGCTAGATCATGTTAGCCTCAGTCTGTTAGCTGCTGTTAGCGCATGTTAGCTCAGTCTGTTAGCTGCTGTTAGTCACGTTAGCTCAGTCTGTTAGCTGCTGTTAGTCATGTTAGCTCAGTCTGTTGCTGCTGTAGATCATGTTAGCTCAGTCTGTTTAGCTGCTGTTAGCTCAGTCTGTTAGCTAGCCTGTTAGCTCAGTCTTTAGCTGCTGTGAGCTCAGCTGTTAGCTCAGTCTGTTAGTGTTTGTTTGTTTTGGATCACCGGAAGAGACGACTTCGGCCCAGCAGCTTCTATGGACATAATGGCAGAGGAGAAGAGAGTGAAGAGGACGCTGACGGAGGAAGCTGAGGGCCGTGTTGTGCCCGAACCAGAGCTGGATTGGACTGAGACATCAACGTCAACTGCTAAACTCATTTGGAAAGCTAACGTTAGCAGCATCAAGCTAAGTTGTTGTTGATGTTTGGCTTCTGATCAGACGTATGTAATCAGAGTAAAATCTCGAGTACAGCTGGACATAGTTACACAGTGGGATTACACTCTGACACTGGAGAACACAACAAACACTGATACAAGATGTTGTCCATCTTCATCAGGATGATGATTGTAGTCTGACAATATATAAAGACAATGAATAACGTGTTCGTATACACCACGTCCACGTGTCTAAAACCTGGACGTAGTCTCGTGGACGTCCCCGCAGACTGTCAAAACCTGGACGTGTCTCCGTGACGTCCCCACAGACTGCTAAAACCTGGACGTGGCTCCGTGACGTCCCCGCAGACTGACTAAAACCTGGACGTAGTCTCCGTGACGTCCCCGCAGACTGTCTAAAACCTGGACGTGGTCTCCGTGACGTCCCCGCAGACTGTCTAAAACCTGGCGTGGTCTCCGTGACGTCCCCAGACTGCTAAAACCTGGACGTGTCTCCGTGACGTCCCCGCAGACTGTCTAAAACCTGGACGTAGTCTCCGTGACGTCCCCCAGACTGTCTAAAACCTGGACGTGTCTCCGTGACGTCCCCACAGCTGACTTAAAACCTGGACGTGTCTCCGTGACGTCCCCGCCAGACTGTCTAAAAACCTGGACTAGTCTCTGTGACGTCCCCGCGACTGTCTAAAACCTGGACGTGTCTCCGTGACGTCCCCCAGACTGACTAAACCTGGCTGTCTCTGTGACGTCCCCAGACTGTCTAAAACCTGGACGTAGTCTCTGTGACGTCCCCGCCAGACTGTCTAAACCTGGACGTAGTCTCTGAGATGTCTAAACCTGGACGTGGTCTCTGTGATGAGGCTCGGACACTCTCTGTCCTGTTTGGTGGACACTTAATGAATCAGATCGATCAATGAATCAGATCGATCACTGATTAATCAAACACAGGTGCATTAATTGAAGTCCGACTCTGCTGGAGCAGAATAAAACAACGTCCAGTGTTGTGGACTTCCTTCAGGACACTGGAAACCTGATTTCACTTTGGATCATGAATCAATGAATAAACAGTTGAAGAGCAGCTGATCAGTCACGTTTATCAAAACAAATCAATAACCAATCGTCCGGATCGATCCGCCTCAGTGTGGTGAGTGGCCTGGAGGCTCCGCAGCCAGCGGGCAGCCTGCCGCTGCAGCCCCGCCACAGCCTCCACCGCCGCGGCCTCCTGCCGCTCCGCGTTCACACACACCGACAATAAACACGGTAACGTTATTTCGCGGCGCGTTTTCCCGCCACACGGTCCGTTTGTTTCGTTAGCTTCGTGCTAACAGTTAGCCCGCCTGCTCCCGGAGCCGCGGTGTTTCCTGGCCGCTCACGCGGGCCTCCGCTCAACCGCGGCCGGTGTGGCTCAGCAAGCGCGGCGCGGACGAGCCCCGCGGCTGGTCAGCCTGCACCGCGGCTCAGGGCAGGCAGCGGGGGAAACACAGCGACGGCCGGAGGCGTTCGTGTCTGAGGGGAGGCGAGCGGAGACTCACCCTCTTCCGCCGCCCGAAGCTGCCGTAGGCCCGGTCATCGTTAGCTGGTCGAAGTCCCCATTACTGCTGCTGGTCGAGGAGGAGGTCTACACGTCACAGCCAGCGGGTTTGCTGCCCGCATGCGCCTGACCGGGAACAGCACACATCTGTTCACTTTTATAAGGAAACCACGTACACAAACACATGTACACAGACCACATGTACACAAACCCACTGTACACAAACACATGTACACACCACATGTACACAAACACATGTACACAAACACATGTACACAACAAACCACACGTGTACAAACACATGTACACAAACACATGTACACAACACATGTACACACAAAACACATGTACACAAAAACACACTGTACACAAACAAAACACATGTACACAACAGTACACAACCCATGTACACAAAACCTAAACACATGTACACAAAACACGTACACAAACATGTCACAACACATGTACAAAAAATGTACACAAACATGTACACAAACACCTGTACACAAACACAAACACCATGTACACACAAAACACATGTACACAACACATGTACACCAAACATAAAACCACATGTACACAACACATGTACACAAACATGTACCAAAACACATGTACACAAACATAAACACCTATGTACACAACACATGTACCCACACACCTGTACTAAACACATGTACACAAACCTGTACACAAACATAACAAACACATTACACAAAACACATGTACCACAAACTTAAAACACATGTCCACAACACATGTACCAAACATAAACACATACCCAAACACATGTACACAAACACATGTACACAAACCACCAACACATGACACAAACATGTACACAAACACAACACCATGTACACAATACACATGTTACACACCAAACACATGACACAAACATGTACACAAACACATGTACACAACATAAACATATGTACACAAACACATGTACAACAACACAAAACCACATGTACACAACACATGTACACAAACCACAAACAACATGTACACAAACACATGTAACAAACACATGTACACAAACATAAACATGTACACAACAACACATGTCACAAACATAAACAACATGTACACAAACACATGTACACCAACACAAACACATGTACACAAAACATGTACACCAAACATGTACACAAACATAAACATTAACAAACACATGTTACACCAACACAGGTACACAACACATGTACACAAACATGTACACAAACACATTACACAACACATAAACACATGTACACAAAACACATACACAAACACATGTACACAAACATATACACAAACACATGTACACAACACAAAACACATGTACAACTGTACCCAAACACATGTACACAACAACATGTACACAAACACACATGTACACCAACACTATGACACAAACATAAACACATGTACACAAACATGTACACAAACCATGTACACAAACAATGTACATAAACACATGTACACCAAAACGCTGTACACAAACACATGTACACACAACACAACACATGTACACGAAAACACATGTACACAAACACATGTACCACAAACATAAACACATGTACATAACACAGTACACCAAACACATGTACACATAACACATGTACACAAACACACTGTACACAACACACATGTCACACAACATGTACACAAACACATGTACACTAAACACATGTACACAAAACACGTGTCCACAAACACATGTACACAAACATCTGTACACCAAAACATCAAACATATGTACCATAACACATGTACACCAAACATGTACACAAACCACATGTACACAAACTTGTTACACCAAAATAACATATGTACACAACACCATGTACACAAACATGTACACAAACCACATGTACACAAACACATGTACACAAACACATGTACAAAACACATGTACACAAACCTAAACACATGTACACTACCACATGTCACAAAAACATGTACACAAACACATGTACAACAAACACATTGTACACAAACATAAACATCTGTACCACAACACAGGTACACAAACACCTGTACACAAACACATGTACACAAACATCTGTACACAAACATATGTACCAAACACACCAAACACATGTGAACAGAACAAACGTATCACACACTATGACACAAACAAAACACAGTACACCAAACACATGTACACAAACATTCTGCACACAACAACACACATGTACACAAACACATGTACGCCAAACATGTTACACAAACACATGTACAACAAACACATGTCACGAAAACATATGTACACTAAAACCACATGTACACGCAAAACACAGGTACGCAAACAGTACACAAACCACATGGTACCAAACACATGTACACAAACATCTGTACACAAACATAAACACATGTACCACAAACACATGTACACAAACATCATGTTCACAACAATGTACACAACACCCCATGTACACAAAACATATGTACACAAACACAATGTACACAAACACTGTCCACAAACACATGTACACAAAACATGTACACAACATTAAACACATGTACACAACCACCAAAACATGTACACCAAACAATGGTACACAAACACTGTACACAAAACATAACACATGTACACAACACATTGTACACAAAACACATGTACAAAACCCATGTACAAACCATGTACACAAAACACATGTACACAAACATTCAAACCATGTACCACCCAACACATGTACACAAACACTGTACACAAACACATGTACACAAACACTTACACAACATAAACATATGTACACTAACACATGTCAAAACATTTACACAAACACATGTACACAAACCTGTACACAAACATAAACAATGTACACAAACACATGTACACAAACATGTACACAAACACTGTACACAACACATGTACACAACACGTACACACACATGTACACAAACATAAAACACATGTACACTAAAAATGTACACAAACACTGTACACAAACACATGTACACAAACATCTGTACACAAACATAAACATACATGTACACAAACACATGTACACAAAACATGTACACAAACATCATGTACACAAACATCTGTACCACAAACACATGTACGCAAACCACATGTACACAAAACACCATGTACGCAAACACGTGTTACACAAAACCATGTACACAAACATATGTACCAAACCATAAACACATGTACACAAACACATGTACAAAACATTCTGTACACAAACACATGTACACAACACATGTACGCAAAAACATGTACACAAACACATGTACACAAACACATGTACGCAAACATATGTACCACAAACACATGTACCAAACCACATGTACACAAACACTGTTACACAACACACTGTACACAAACACATGTACACAAAACATATGTACACAAACATAAAACACATGTACACAAACACATGTACACAAACATCTGTACACAACACATGTACAAAACACATGTACACAAAAAATGTACACAAAACACATGTACACAAACACACTGTACACAAACACATGTACACAAAACATATTGTACACAAAACAACAAACACATGTACACAAACACATGTACACAAACATGTACACAAACACTATGTACACAAACACATGTACAACATAACATATGTACACAACAGCAGTCCATAATGACTAACAACATAGGAAGCAAAAAAATATCACAATGAGTGCTGATTACCATTAAAGTCTGCAGGGACGTCACAGAGTCTACGTCAGGTTTAGTCAGTCTGCGGGGACGTCCAGAGTTTACGTCCAGGTTTTTTTTAGTCAGTTCTGTGGGGACGTTCTCAGAGACTATGTCCAGGTTTTTTAGACAGTCTGCGGGGGACGTCCAGGACTATGTCCGGTTTAGACAGTCTGCGGGGATCGTCCACGGAGACTACGTCCAGGTTTTTGGAGTTTAGGAGCACGAAGCTACGACATGGTTTCTATAATCTGGGGGGACGTCACGGAGACTACGTCCAGGTTTTAGACAGTCTGCGGGGACGTCACAGAGACTACGTCCAGGTTTTAGACAGTCTGTGGGGACGTCACAGAGACTACGTCCAGGTTTTAGACAGTCTGCGGGGACGTCACAGAGACTACGTCCAGGTTTTAGACAGTCTGCGGGGACGTCACAGAGACTACGTCCAGGTTTTAGACCGGTCTTGCAGGGAGTACAGAGACTACGTCCAGGTTTTAGACAGTCTGTGGGGACGTCACAGAGACTACGTCCAGGTTTTAGACAGTCTGCGGGGACGTCACGGAGACTACGTCCAGGTTTTGGACAGTCTGCGGGGACATCACAAACATGGCAGTTCAACATGGACCAACTGTTTCAAAGAACATAGAGATTTTCATTTTTCTATTCTAAAAACCGGTTAAACCGTTAAATGTTTCTTTTCATGAACAGAATTAAGCATCTACACAGAATTTGAAAATATTTGTGAGAATTTTTAAATCAATCATCATAATAAAGTTTTGTTGTTTTTTTTGTCAAAGGGAAAACAAGGCTGCTCTCAACGCAGCAGTCTGATCTCTGCAGTGTTGAAACTGAACACCAGGGGGCGCCGCAGGCTGCCAGTCATCAAGAGGTATGTGCTGTTCTGTTGCTTTGCATAAAATGGACTCAAAACTTACCAAACTCATTTTGAATTAAGACCTTTAGAGACAGGGTGAGGAGCTCAGACCTCCTGGGGAGCTGCTGAAGATCCAGCTGAGATAGTTAACATCTCAATAGGATGCCTTGCTTTAGAGTTTCAACTGGGCAGGAGACCCGGGGCAGACCCAGAACTCTCTGGAGGGACTACAGAGCCCATCTACCCTGGGAACGTCAAGGCACATTTAGTGGATAACGCTTAAAAAATACATTTACAATTTCATACTCTCTGTGATGCAACTTTACATTGATTGTTTCTGTGTATTCATTCTGTATGCAGAGAAACGTGAGGTGGTCTGACTTCAGACCAGCGTACAGATTTATACATACAGTTTAATTGTTTGATGTGTAATCACCATTACAGATAAATCTGCATGCGATTAAATAAAAACAGAACATCGAGCTGCTGATAAATGTTTTTATTTGTCACAGGTTATAATTATTAGTCTAAAGTCTTCGTGCAGAGGGATCCTGGAGGGTGTCCAGGATGACATCATATCCAGCCACAGTGGAAATTTACTTACAAGATATTTCTGTCTATAATACATAAATAAATGTATAAAAATATAAAGGTCTGCCCAGGGTAAAATGCTATTCTATCTACTCAGTAACAGAGGTGAATGATCAGTCTGAGAGCTTTTATAACATCAGGTCCAAATGGAGACATTTGGACAAAACAAAAGCAAACCATGCGCTCAGGGAGAACATTCAAAGTGTTTGTCCACCAACATTTAACAGTATTATTATATCTGAACAGACTCTCAGCCGAGAGCATCCTTAAGATTTTGAATGTCTCAAACAGTCTTAACAGTTTCTGAACTCTTTTAGGACTCTTGTAAAGTTCTTGTATTCCTTCTATAAATCATGTGCAGGTCTAGTATGTGAAGGATGCAGGACATTGTTGAGTTGTTGGAAAGCTTGTGTAGCATCTCAAAGGTCTTGTTTACTTTTAGAGCCCTCGTAGTGATCAGCAGAAGTCTTGGAGGACACGACAGTAACCCGTGATTCTGTGGATAAGAGGTGTTGTAGATCTTGTAGGTCTTGTAGGTCAGGTGGACCCTCTTGTAGGATGTGTAGATGTGCAACACAACTCTCGTAGATCTCGTAGATGTTGTACAGAAGTTCACTTGTGCTATATTTCAGCAGTTGTCCGGTGTATCAGGTTCTTCTGGAATCTTCTTCAGGTATGGTGGAGGGGAGTCGCTCTGCGGTGGTGCTGAGGATTTGACTCCACGTTGTCGTAGGACCTCATTCTCAGCGGGAATCATGGTTTTCCCTAAAGTCTGGAAGAACGAAACCCAACAGAGGAACAAACCAAAGTGTAACTGAGACCATCTGAGTCAAACTGACAGAAACTGTACAGAAACCATTTTCCTGTACCTGGTTCTCAGCCAGCGCCTCTTTAGCCATGTAGTGCTCCCTCTTCATCTTCATCTCCACCTCCTCTGGGATGTCAGGAACCATCATGTCGATCACACCGCCGATGAAGAAGACCACATGCTGATGAAGAGAAACAGGAGGTCAGCAGGAACACGGCCTGACCTCCGTCACTCATGAACTGATCAGCACTTGGTCACAGACACAGCTCTTGTAGAGACACTGACCTCAAACACGATGACAAAAGTGAGTCGTATGGCGAGGAGGTGAAAGTACTCGGGGAGGTATTTGCCATTTTCATCCCTGAGACTCCGATACCTGCAGGATCAGACCAAACATCTCATCATTAAACAAAGGACCAACACAAGCTTGGAAAGCGTTCCATATCTTACAGACCATTTAGAGAAGCAGGATCTCTGCAGATATCCACTTGTTGGAAAATGCACATTTTTAAGAACAAACAACAGTACTACACGAGGAACAAAACATCCAGTTTTTATGTGGAAAAGTCACGTCCATCCGCTCAGTCCTCCCCGCAGACTCTTCAGTGAACTCTCCCCCAGAAAACAGCCTCAGTCTGGGCAGTGAGAGCCAGGTAAGTCCCTCTGTTTACTGATGGTGATGATGAGCTCACAATGTCTTCGTCACACAATCTGATAATTGGAAACCCGGCGACGCTTTGCAGACGTTTACAGAGGAAACTGGGTGGAAACCCACCACGATAAAATGATAGATATCAACGTCATAATGAACATTTGTGGTTCTGGTTATTGATGACAACTTAAACTATCTACAATGCAAAGATCAGGATTTATTTTACATGTTTTGATGATTTTAAAATCAACTGTTCTCTTGGTCTTGAGGGTTAAAACATTTTTGGATCAATCCCATTATTTCTATCGAGACAGTCGACAGAAATCAATTAATACTGGGTTTTGAGATGGATCACTCATTTGGCATTCTATATTCGGGTGATTCAAACTGAATTTAACCCTCACAACACAAAGTATCTTCTTAAATTACAGTTTGGATAAAGAACCATCAACGACAGTGAAAAACTGACCTCTTCTTGAAGACTTTGTCCTGATGGGACTGATTGATCCTGTTGGTGTTGTCTTCTTCTCTTTGGACTGTTATTATATTGCCCTCCCTGACTAATTCATGTTTCAGCTACAATTATAAAAATGAAGTATAAACCTGAGCCTACCTGCAGGACGTGTTCTGGTGTTGCAGGCTGTAGTTGCGTGGTGATGTTGCCAGGGTGAAGTTGGTGAAGCCGCTCAGGGTGCTGTCTCTGGTGTAGCCGTAGTACAGACGTGGCAGGAAGGACGAGGTGAATGCTATGAGGAACGCCTGAAAACACACAGCCGGTTCAGCCACAAACATCTCCTTACCACAGAGACACAGAGAACACGGAGAACACTCACATTACTGAAGACGGCGATGTGGGTGATGAACTGCAAGATGGAGAACCAGATGCCAATGCCCTGAGCTCGCTCCACCACCGGGCGGCGATATTCACTCACAAACTTCTGAGCATCCAAACGAATCTCCACCCAGTTATTAATGAGAGCGAAGAGAGGAGCGAGAGGACACGCCGCCACGAAGATGGTGATGAAACCAAACTGGATTACTGAGAACGAGGAGGATTTACTAACTCCGGCTCTGGGTCGGGAGAAGTACGTAACTCTTGGACGACACTCGTGGACTTACCCATCTCCAAGTATTCGCTGAAGAGTCCCTCACAGACCAGCAGCTGGTAGTCTGCCTCCCAGGGAGAAACCTCCTCTTTGTCCTCCTTCTGAGCCTCCTCTCCTTTCTCCTTCTTCACTTCCTTCAGCCGAGGACTTATCTTCCTCTTCTGCCACCACGACTTCAACTTCCTGCCAGATAAGGAGCTGTTAGTTTCAGGGGCAGTTATGAAAGAGTCAAAAGTCTCCAACATGTGACCTTCACGGGGCGAAGAAGAAGGCTTCATGTTTGTGTGTGTTTATTTACGGGATGATGAACTCCTGGATGTTGTTGATCAGCTGTTTTCCCACCATGATGACCAGCAGCTCCTGAGCCAGTTCAATAAGACATCCACCGGCTCCACACTGTGACAAACAGACAGAACAGACCAACAACAGACCTGTTTCCTGTAAATAGATTTAATGAAATAAAGAACGTCTAGAGATAAAATCAGGCTGATGGACAGTTGTGGTGGTTTGACATCGTCTGGATGAAAAAGATGTGGACTCGTCAGACAACGCGACAGTTTTCCACTCTGCCTTATCTAGACCAGCTTGGGCCCAAAGAAGGTGGCGCTGTTTCTGGATCTGGTTTCTATCTGGTTTCCTCTTTGCATGGTGGAGTCACGGTGCAGTCAGAGATGAAGTGTGTCGATTCATTTCTTTGAACACTCAGCCTCTGTCATGTGACTCACCTGTTGACAGGTAACCTCATTCACTGTGAGATGATCCAGCAGCTGTTTGCTTTCAGCTGAACCTTTGTACTATTTTCAATAAATATTGTGTTTCAGTGTTTCATCATTATCATCATCATCATCACACTCTTCATCAGTACCACACTGTGACACACTCACATCCTCATTGCGAACGCCAAACAGAGTGTTGTAGTTTCCAGGGTAACCGACGAACCTGAAGAGACACAAACACAAACAGCTGATTATTAACCGTCTGTCATAAAACCTCCAACGCAACATCTTTACTGTTGTCTAGGGTTTCAGACTAATAACGGCCAAATATACACAAATAATAACAATAATGATAAAAATAATACATTTATAGATCATAAATCAAAATGAAAAGATCCTATGAAATTAAAATGGGAATATGAGGTCCTGATTGGTTGGACCTGTGAGCCTTGTTCTGATTGGTTGGACCTGTGAGCCTTGTTCTGATTGGTTGGACCTGTGAGCCTTGCTCTAATTGGTTGGACCTGTGAGCCTTGCTCTGATTGGTTGGACCTGTGAGCCTTGCTCTGATTGGTTGAGGCACTCACCTGCCTTTGAAGAAGGCGATGTAAACCGGAGAGGAGTAGAAGTTGACAAACTGGAAGATGAAAACTTTGAAGATGAACATGTCTTCATATTTAGACTGAGTCCGATGCATCTCTGACAGAAATACACACAGTGTACATACACACTATTGTAATATAGTAATACTGCACACAATACACACACTGTACACACAGCATATCTATAATAGTATTAACTTTAAACTTTCAATTTCAAACATTTCATAGTTTATCTGAGTGTCTGCATAATCATTCTGAATCATCATCGTCATCTTCACGATTTTCAAATGTAGGAATATTACATTGAATTGTCTATTTATACATTATAATGTATTTTTCTTATTATTATTATTAACTTATGAATTCATATTTTTTTAAACACCTTTTTGAACAATAAGCAGCACTTATTAAACAAACAAACAGAAACATTTGTTTATGTTTGTTTGTGTAAAAGATGTTTTTCTAGAGTTAACCTCTCTAACAGAAAAATTATCTATATTATTATAGATAAATTATTTTCTATGTGAAACACGTTGTGTTCAAACACTGTAGAGACTTATTGATTGATTGATTGATTGAACAAGAAGTAAACCTTAAACAAAAACAGCCCCAAAAACAAAAAACTACAAGAAAAATACAAAATGTTATTTGACAAAAGAGGCGAACATGAAGTCTTTGTATTAAAAACTTAAGATCACCTTCATTTACACTACAATGTGTCTTTTTGTTCATTAAAGATTAAAACAGTTTTAAAATAGTTTTGTGCTGTAAAAGGTTTAAACTGAGGTTGAGATGAGCGATGAAGAGGGTTCGACTCACCCCAGCGGGTGAGGATGTCAGCCAGTGAGGTGTAAACTTTGGACAACATGAGGATGACCAACAGGTTCAGGACAGATCCTGTAATGCTGGCTATCCTCCCAGACTGACAACACACAGGCAGAAAACACACTTTAAAAAAACAGTAACAAAAATGTGAAGTCAACAATCTGTGGAGTCCCTCAGGGAAGAGTCCCAGAGCCGCTGTCGTACTCACAGAATCGCTAACAAAGTTGTTACCGGACTTGTAGATGATTATTCTGACAATGGTGCGATACAGAATGATGGCGATGAGGAACATCAGCACCACAACAACCTGCACACAGGATGGTAAATCTGATCAGGATACGTCCTTTAACTCCCACATAGAACAAGAGGAACCCCAACCACAGCTCTACGTCTTCACTTCTGGTGGATGTGGTGGAAACTCACCATCAAGATGATGACCATGCAGCCGGTCAGAGTTCTATTTAGCCGTTTACTTTCAGGAAAATAAGGCTCCTCTGCTCCAGTCACCGGGTTCCTGATGGTCATCGGCGCCATCGCCGTGAACTCCGGACGAGGTCGCTCCTGTGGAGAACGCAAGGGCAACATTCATGAGTACATCTTAGCCTCAGTCATACTCATACACATGACGTCAAAGTGTTAATTAACAGCCTTTTCAAAGGAGACAGGTGCGGTGTGAAACAGGTACCTCGATGTCCTGGAACTCAGAGCAGTCCCAGCGATGTGTCAGCGCTGAACAAGTCCTCTTCCAGTACTCCAGGAAGGTGACAGCCCACAGAGACATGAAGGCACTGAGAAACACTGTTCCTCCATTATCAAACAGGAGACCCGCCTACACACAGTCAGACAAACAGTCAGTGTAAAACTGTGATTACATGTGTCAGGGTTACAGTCCTGTACAGAAACACATGTTCAGATACTGGAAAGGTGTTGAGGTTTCAGATAGACAAATACCTTGTAGGTGAGACAGATGCTGGAGTAGTTCCAGTGGGAGCAAGTGTTACAGAGCGGACACATCATGAAGCTGTTTCCACCGTCACACACCTCCTTCCTACACAAACAGTTGGATAATTAAAAGATGTTTAACTTTGGACATCCTGCAAATGATCACAATACTAAGATTCACATGTATATTAATTATAATTATATCTAGTTGTGTTGTGAATTGTGTAGCTCTATTTTTGGGCCAAACCATTTGACTCAGAGTTTGTGCTTACGCTGGAACATCAGTGGCCACGAGCCAGAACCCAATCAAGAAGATCAGAGTCCCAAGAAAAGACGCCGGCAACAGCCAGCAAGTGTAGAAACCTACGGTCAAACACAGCTCTGTTAAACCAAACAGTGGCAGGTTGGTAGCAGTTAGTTATTTGTGTGGTTACTGTAGTTACCAAGCCAGGCATAATAAAGGGCTATCTTCTCTCCAAAGTACTCCCTAATGTGATCCAGAGGTTGGTAGCGTCTATAGCAGGACCACTTGGCCCAGTATGCATAGAGGATCTGTCTCAGACCTAAAGACTCGGGCGGCACCGGGGGCGTCGGGAGCTGGAAATCTCCCTGAAAACACGGGATAAAAATATGAGGTTTACCTTCAGGTTGGAATCGTGTGCTCCTGCTACAGACATCACCACGAAGCTGATGTTCAAGTGTTCAAGTCAACAAACACAGACAGGTTTTAGACCGTCTTCATAACGATGTGAACACGGGATGAAAAGTGAGACCAGAGATCAGGATCAAGGTTCGGGTTCAGCAATTTGGAGATCACCTCATGCAGCGGGTAGGCAGCAGTGAAGACCTGCTCGGTCAACAGTCGGTCGATTCCCACCTCGCCCCGTTTCACTGAACCATATGGAGTCCTGGCCAGGATCTCATACAGCTGCAAAGGGAAGGCAGAGTCACTGAGGTGGAGTTCTACAGCCACCAATGATCAACATGGTGTTTTTACATTTCTGACCATGTTATCAGTTTTAAAGTCAAATGGTATCGACCCAATAAACGAAGGAAATGAGCATCATATACTTCCTGTGATAATAATTTATGACAAGACAGACTTCAGACATGTCCCATCAGGGCTTCTGTAGTGAATCGTTGAATGCACTCACATGTTGATGTTCACATGAAGTCTGTTTTCTGTGTCTGCTCTCTAATTGGACACAGAAAACTTCCAACGGTCCCTAAAACACACAGATTCCTGTGTGTGTGTGTGTGTGTGTGTGTGTGTGTGTGTTTATAAAGTCTACAGTTCGCCTGTGATGGTGTGTGTTTGAGGAAATGTGTGTGTTTTTAGATTATATTTGACGAGGAGGCGTGTGGCATCCGTCTGCTGACTGAAACATCCTGGAATCTGAGAGGTCAGCGAGTCGACACCTGTGAACCAATCAGAGGAGGCCGTGTGCGGACCACGCCTCCATCCTCCAGGATGTAACCTGATGTGATTTCTGCACTTTGCAGTTCACTGAAACTTTCTGGAAACTTTCCAAACACGTCAGACATCAGAACAGAGTACATGACGACTGACGACAGCTCATTTTTGTCAGATAGAAGACTGAAAATTAATATATTGTTATTTTATGACATTTGGACATTCAAAAACATTTCCTGGATTTTCTGGGAATCAATAAAAGTTTAGTGAATCCATTCATTCCTTTTAACATGACGGAGCTAACGGACGACACAGGAAATGTTTGAGTTTTGAAAACAGAATCAATTTTTCATGTTTGTTGACTTCACCCTCTGTCAGGTCGGTTAAATTTCTTTGTACAGGCCTCCGTGCCAAATCCAAGTTGGTGTTTCATATTGATGTTGTCATGCTGTGTTTGAGGAGGACTGACACAGAGCCAGGCGCTGTTTGTCTTCTGGGTGTCAGGGCTCATAAAGACGCTGCTTTGTTTGTTCAGTTCACTTAGACGAGATCTGGAAGAGGCAGCGTGCAAGTACAAGACAGATCATAGCGTGAGCTGCCGTGTCCATCAGGTCCAGCTCTGAACAGTCTGAACTCACCACCTGGTGTCTCTGAGTCGTCTTAAAGAACGTCTCCTTGTTGTCGCTGCCCAGAAACCTGCAGACAGAAAACAGGTGAGACACACTGGAGCTTTAAGTGTCAGGACCAGTCAGTAGAACAGGTGTGTCTGTGCTGCTGGACCTCTGCAGCTTGTTGGCCCTGAACTGACAGGTGTAGTAGTCAGGTGGGGGGTTGGGGACGTCCTGATACAGAGGGTTAGGGAGGGACAGCTTGGACAGGAGGCGCGCAGACCAGTTCACGATTGGAGTGGTGACCACCTGTATGAGGACAGAGGGCATTGAAGACAAGCTGAAGACACACTGTAAGGACACACTATAAGGACACACTGTAAGGACACATTGTGAGGACACACTGTAAGGACACACTGTAAGGACACACAGTAAGGACACATTGTGAGGACACACTGTAAGGACACACTGCAAGGACACACTGTAAGGACACATTGTAAGGACACACTGTAAGGACACACTGCAAGGACACACTGTAAGGACACATTGTGAGGACAAACTGAAGTCCTCTGACCAGGTGTTTTACCTGCAGTGGGACTCTGAGGCTGATCTCCTCAGCATAGTAACAGAGGACGCTCCACGGAGCACTGAGGAGGACAAAGCAGATCCTGGTCTTCGTCTGGAGGACTTCCCTCTGTAGAGACACACGTAGGAATCAGTATGAGGTGGTCTTGTCTCTTATGGAGTCCCACAGGGTTTGATACTGGGTCCACTCTCAGGTGTGTTTGTTTTACTCACCTGTTCATGCAGCAGTCCGGAGCGTCTCAGGTTGTTAAGAAACTTCTCCCTCCGCTGTCTGTGGGCGGAGCTAACACCTGCGTCCTCCTCCTTCTGTGAGTTCAGAGGCTCCTCCCACACCAACACAAAATCTGTCCAATAGGAGCGCAGCACGGTCACAGTCAGCAGCAGGTAATGAGCGGTTTGGTCAGGTGACATCAGCTCTACTCACCGACTCGAGTCAATCCGTCGCTGAACACATTCCTGTTCCGAGGCTGAACTGGTGCATCCTGGGAAACACAGGCAAAAAGATGTGGTGTGCATCCTCTCACCTCATTGGCTGAAATTATTCTCATTATAATGACATACAATAACAATAACTAACATATGGTGACCTATAAGGACACATTATACACAAACAAACTGGGACTGTTGCACAATATTAAACCATGTTTTTATTATTGTTACCATGGTTACCCAAGGTCTGAATTATCTGGACTCTAACCGAGCTCAGCTCATCAGTATTAACCAACGTGAACAGGAACATCTGCCCAGAACGTTTCCACATAGAAACTGTTATATAAATATAAATGTTTCATATTTGGTATCAAATGAATAAAATGAAAAGAACAGCTGATCGTCATTCTCTTTCTGTTTTTGAAATGGAGCGGTTTGTCTGATGAATGATGTCAGTTATTTCCTTCCTTTCATCGTCACTGTTTGTCGTTCGTTAATTATTCCAGCTGTCGTTCTGTTTCATCACTCAGTCAGCGTTAATCAGAGCGGAGCCGCTCTGTCTCACTTCCTGCTTCCTGTGCCCGCCATGCTAAAGCAAACACGCCAACACATACATGTAAACTGAGACGGACAGGCACCAGAAAATGTGCTTATATATATATAGATATATATATATATATATATATATATATATATATATATATGTGCTGGCTCTGGGCTAACAGTTTCCACCTGTTTACAGTCTTTGTGCAAGCTAAACGCAGCATGGATCATTTAAAAAAGACAGACATTGATAAAATGGATTTTAAAAGATGATATTTTGTAAACAAGTGATCAGTTTTGACACTCTACAATGTGGAGAAGTATTCACACTACATTCAGCCCTTCAACTGTACATATATAGATATATAAAAAAAAAAAAAAAAAAAAATTGTATATATATTATAAATATATGTGTGTCATATAATCATTTTAGATAACTCTCATATGACACATGTGTTAAATTGAATAAAGTATTTATAAACTACTGGCTATGACCAGTCAGTAATGCTGTGAAGTATATTCTTCTAATACTTCAACTGTACTACTGCAGTATTTCAAAGATCAGAGGCTCCAGGTTGACTCCCTGAGGAACTCCACGCTGGTGACTCCTCCTCCTCTTTGTTTCTTTTAAATCTTCCCAATCAACCAATCACTCAGTGTGTTATTGATTATGTTTTATGTTATCGTTACCATGGTGATGCTGCCGTAGTTGTCCTCTGGCTTGGTTTCCATGGCAATGAGTGTGGCATTGTCCTCTCTCTGCCCTCCTCCCCTCCACATCCTCGCCTCCTTCTGCAGAGTCGACACAGCTCCTGTCAAAATCCAGTTTTAACACCTTTAGTGCCCGGCTGACTTTTAGTGGTTGGTGAGAGCTTGGTGAAATAAAAGGCTGAAAGACAGACGCCGAGCTGGGCCAGGCAGCACAGGTTTGGACAGGTGCCGACTGGCAGAGCTCTGATTGGCCGTGGGGTTCACACTGATCAGGTGACGCCCTTAATTAATGAAATCTCCTGCAGCCAGTTTAACTTGTCTTTAATTTAAAAGTCATTTTATTTACGTTTGAACCTGTTTTCATTACTGCGGATGTTTCAGTCAGTCAGCTGTTTGAAACATAAAAAAATAAAGTTACAGATTTGATCTTTATTAACTTCTAACTTTGTGTCTGTCTGTTTGTTAGTTGCACTAACTTGTGTGAAAGTTGCAGATCAAGACAAAACTTTAAATCCTTAATATACAAAATATTTATAATAAATAAATTAAATGACTTTAAATAATCACTACATCTGATTGAATATTCATTTAGAACAAATGAGAAAAATGTTATATTTTATATGAATACACGTCTTATGGTTTTAAAACTCAAATCTTCATTTTGGTTTAAACAAAATATATTTGTGTTTTTAGAAGAAGATAATTAAGATAATATGTTTATTATTAATTAACAGACAAACATAGAAACAATATAAGTTCTGTCAGTGTGTTTAATGTGTCAGACGTTTTGGTGTTATGTAAGTATTGTACAGTTTTGAGGTACTTTACTTGTACCTTTTACCTTTTACTGATAGTGTAAGAACTGGTTTCTGTGCAAACTGTGTTTTTATTTGTTTATTGTTTTGGCTTTTAATTACTATAAAATGTTATCATTGTTTGGCCAAATTGTATTTATTTTTTTATTTTTGCAAAGTTCATTGTCTGTTTTTACTTTTTGCTCTGTGCGTAACTTTGACTGCATGTTTGCATGAAAAACTGATTTATAAAACTGTACTGTAATACTATAATATAATGATATATATATGTAATATACTGATCATTCATAGACACATGAACTGAGTTCTTGTTTGTCTGCAGACCACTTTCAGGCACAAAAAACAGTTTACTTATAAATATACAATATTATAAGTTTGTTACATTTTTCTACTGGTTTTGCTTGCATATATTGTAAAACTATATATTTCCAACCATGAACTGTTCTTAATATTTTTAGTAATATATCACAAAACATTTTTACATTTTTATAAACGCTGACAGAAAGAAGTGTCCAGTCGCAGTCCTACAAAATACCAACGGTCCTGGACAAAATACCAACAGTCCTGTACAAAATACCAACGGTCCTGTACAAAATACCAACAGTCCTGTACAAAATACCAACAGTCACAGGCAACAGTTCACTGACTTTGATACTTTAACTACATTTCAACAATTTCCACTATCTTCTACTGTAACTTCAGGATCTGAATACTGACAATGGATACAGTCGATTTAAATGAATTAGTAAAGTGTAAAAATTGAAACTAGAAGCATCTCAACTCAAACAAATAACATTATTTTAAATTTAAATCTTTAACAGAAAAATCTACTCTAAACTTTTCTTCATGTTCAGTGCAATAATCTGAAATGATCATTGAAGTCTAATTATTTAAAGGAACTAGCGTTGTTGTTATTGGACTCACCTGTGTGTGCAGTGTGGGCTCAGGTGAATCTCCAGCTCGAAGCAGAGCAGCTGTCTGTGTGTTCAGCCTCGAGCTGCAGACTGACAGTTCTAAACTCCGCCCCTAATGCTAACCCCGCCCCCTCCACAGCGTCACTGTGTCATTAAAAAACAAACACTCACCTGTTTGCTCCTGTCAGGTATCCTGCTGTAATCTGTCCAATGCTGACACAAAGTGTCTGTTCAGGTGTTCTTCATGGACTTCACGGAGTGGAAAGCTTGATCCAGTCGGTTTAAAACTAGTGCTAATGTAAAGTAGACTGTTAGACCACTGTCTGCTGGTTCTGAGGTTGTGTTCGGTCCGGTCGTGTTCATTGGAAGGTAGATGACTCGGTTCTACAGGTAGTTTGTCGGGTACAGGTAGTTTGTAAGGTAGTTTGTCGGATACAGGTAGTTTGTCGGGTACAGGTAGTTTGTAATGTAGTTTGTAGGGTACAGGTAGTTTGTAGGGTACACGTAGTTTGTAAGATAGTTTATAGGGTACAGGTAGTATGTAAGGTAGTTTGTAGGGTACAGGTACTTTGTCAGGTACAGGTAGTTTGTAAGATAGTCTGTAGGGTACAGGTAGTTTGTAGGGTACAGGTAGTTTGTCGGGTACAGGTACTTTGTCGGGTACAGGTAGTTTGTAAGATAGTTTGTAGGGTACAAGTAGTTTGTAAGATAGTTTGTAGGGTACAGGTAGTTTGTCGGGTACAGGTAGTTTGTAATGTAGTTTGTAGGGTACAGGTAGTTTGTCGGGTACAGGTAGTTTGTAATGTAGTTTGTAGGGTACAGGTAGTACGTCGGGTACAGGTAGTTTGTCGGGTACAGGTAGTTTGTAAGATAGTTTGTAGGGTACAGATAGTTTGTCGGTACAGGTAGTTTGTAAGGTAGTTTGTAGGGTACAGGTAGTTTGTCGGTACAGGTAGTTTGTAAGGTAGTATGTAGGGTACAGGTAGTTTGTAATGTAGTTTGTCGGGTACAGGTAGTTTGTAATGTAGTTTGTCGGGTACAGGTAGTTTGTCGGGTACAGGTAGTTTGTAATGTAGTTTGTCGGGTACAGGTAGTTTGTAGGGTACAGGTAGTTTGTAATGTAGTTTGTAGGGTACAGGTAGTTTGTAGGGTACAGGTAGTTTGTAATGTAGTTTGTAGGGTACAGGTAGTTTGTCGGGTACAGGTAGTTTGTAATGTAGTTTGTAGGGTACAGGTAGTTTGTCGGGTACAGGTAGTTTGTAATGTAGTTTGTAGGGTACAGGTAGTTTGTCGGGTACAGGTAGTTTGTAATGTAGTTTGTAGGGTACAGGTAGTTTGTAGGGTACAGGTAGTTTGTAATGTAGTTTGTAGGGTACAGGTAGTTTGTAGGGTACAGGTAGTTTGTAATGTAGTTTGTAGGGTACAGGTAGTTTGTAATGTAGTTTGTAGGGTACAGGTAGTTTGTAGGGTACAGGTAGTTTGTAATGTAGTTTGTAGGGTACAGGTAGTTTGTCGGGTACAGGTAGTTTGTAAGGTAGTTTGTAGGGTACAGGTAGTTTGTCGGGTACAGGTAGTTTGTAATGTAGTTTGTAGGGTACAGGTAGTTTGTAATGTAGTTTGTAGGGTACAGGTAGTTTGTAGGGTACAGGTAGTTTGTAATGTAGTTTGTAGGGTACAGATAGTTTGTCGGGTACAGGTAGTTTGTCGGGTACAGGTAGAACATTTGGATTTCATACTTGGACTGAAGAAGTGTTGTTAAACGCGGCACATGAACTCAGATCCTTTATTTTGAAGTAAAGCAGATGACATGTACGTATCACAGATAATCTTTATTATGTTCAGTGTTTATTATGTTTCTGTAGATCCATGACAGTTTGTAAATGCAGCTTTCTGATTGGATGAGCAGCGGCGACGCCCCTCCCTTCAGGACACAGGACCAGATCTACTGTCGTCTACTGTACACACAGATTATTACACAGCGGAGACTCCTGACACACACACACACACACACACACACACACACTTATATTTCTATACTTGTGAGGACTCACTGACATGCCGCACCCCCACCCTGACCCCTAAACCAAAACCTTTAAATGTCCTCATAAGGCAAAGACCTTCAGGACGCACACGGGTCCTCACAAACATAGATATACAAACACACAGAAACAGAAACGTCTTTGGCAGGAAGCAGCTTCTTCTTCTGCTGAACACACGACGACACACACAGGAGCTGCACAGGATTGGACGGTGATGTCATCAGGAGGCGAAGCAACAAACACACACACACACACACAGTATACAGTGAGTCCAGGTGAGCAGGGTGACAGCGCCCCCTGCTGTTAAAGTTGATTACCTGCACTGAACATGAATACTAGGGGATTATGGGTAATGAAACTGAGGTAAGGTCTTTAAAACTCTTCATATTTACTAAATATTATATTTTATATACTTTATTTTTTTGAATAAAATCATCTGTTTTCTTTCTTTCACTGGTCCATCTGGGGTGTTTCAGAGTCGACGACCTGATGCTCGTTTTAGCTGGAAATCCCTGAACGCCTCACATCTGTCACATGACAGCGGCTTTAGACGTGTCATGTGACATCATGTCACGTCACTTCCACTTTTTAAGCCGTTCATTTAAAATTTTAAGGCAACAATCAAACGTCGCTTTTATCATAAAATCGAGTCTTTAAGGAGATTCTTTGATTCTTCGTTGAAGCCGCTGATGTCAATTAAGTTTCATCAGTTTAAAATGAACTGATCTGTATCGCTTAACATGACAACATGGCGGTTTGTGGTTACTTCTGGTTTATAGTGTACAGAACTGTCCTAAATTAGCATATAATTAATGTCTTAATTAAAACTTCAACAGATAAATTAATGTTTTTTTTTTCTTAAACGTGACCAAAAACAAATATGACATATTTTCTTAATTAACCCTAAAGTGGCCATAACATATTTTAACGCAGCGCTCACAATATTATTAAAACCTCATTTTAATTGAATTTTTAAATGAACCCTGAATTTTCAGGTAAAAATGAAGGGGACCCCAAAATCCCTCAAAACTCATTAATTGACCCGTTAATACTGATGAAATTAAGGTATTTAAAAACATTTTAAGGTTATAATTAACATATTGTAATGAGATTTTATTTACATGAAGGTGTTGTGTTCCAATTAAATATCAATTAACAGGATTTGAGGGGATTTCACTTTTTAAAGGCGTTTTCAGAGAATAATTGTCATTTTTAAAGGTGTCACTAATTAACACCAATCTCCACAGTCTGTTTGAGGTTGTGTGTCAGTTACCGTGACAACACCAGCATGGCGGTTAGTGGTTACAGATGGTCGACGTGCAGTGGTTTAAAGTTCTTCTACAAACAGCAACATGTTTCGTTCTTACATCACTGACATCTAATTAAATTCACCATTAAATGCTGATTGTAGATTAGATTATCTGCTTTAAGAACATTTTAAGGAGTAATATGTACCAAATAACAAGAAATTCCATATCATTAGTTTTCATGCTATTTAGTTTAATTCTTATGTTTTTTTTACTCCTTAAAAAAAGTTAAACCATGCAAATAATCCATCATAATCAATTAATGTGTTACTTAATTACCTCCAAATCTGGTTTAAACACCTGAAAATGGCACCTCAGCTTAAACACGTTCGGTCAGATACCAGCTTTACGCGTGCGTGACATAATTACTCAGTCAAAGTTTTAATATTCACACGGCGTTCGAAATCTATTAAAATCTTAATGCAGAATTTGGAGTGAACCCCTGAGTTTGCACCTAAATTAAAAAAATGAAGGGGCACGTTAGGACTTTAAATTCTGGTAATTTAATACTGATGTAATTAAGCCAATTTGAATGGGATAAAGAATGGACTGTAGATTATCTACATGGTTCAGGAACATTTTAAGAGGTAAAAAAAGTCTTAAAATAACAAGAAAGCCATGCCATGTTTTTACTCCTTAAAAACGTCAACCATGCAAATAATCCTTTAATATATAAGAATAAATTAAATTATTATTTAATTATCTCAAAATCTGAGTTGAACGTCTGAAAATCGCACCTTAAAAAAAAAAAAAAAAAAAAAAAAGACGACAACTTCCGGAGTCGTCTTTATGCACGCACACGGCCGACTGATGATGTAATAGTTAAAGTTTGTATGAGGTCATCACAGTGATGTCATTAGAGAGAGTTACAGAGCTCATTCATTCAACACACACACACACACACACACACAAACCAAAGCCCATTAATAACAATAATAATAATAATAATAATAATAATCAATAACGGTGATAAAGCAGAAATCAGCAACATCGTCCCATGTGGCTTCATCAGCATCTACATCTTCATTATCGTCAGTCCTTCATGTCTCCGTGAAGTCCACTGAGTCCAGATTCCAGACAGGAAGTCAGTCTGATCGTCTCTAATTAACACATTTATATTAACCAAAGATTACACCTTTAACGAACACCTGATCACCTCCAGATAAACGATCCAAGTCCTCTAATTAAGACACTAATTCAGAAACTCACCTGCCTGTTTCCTAACTAACATACCGACCTGTTAATTAACAGACTGACTTAATTAACCCCCGACCCTTCCCTCTGACTCTTCTATCCTCTGTCTACCAGACCTCGCAGCGCTTCATGGGGTTCATGGGCGTCCCCGCGGGGCAGTTGAAGTGGCGGCTAAAGTCCGGAGAGTTGGCGAGCGTGCCGATGACTCTGTATTGGGGCGGGCTGTGGGGGTCGGTCATCAGGCCCTCATGAGCGCTCTCTGGTGTTCGAACTGAACACCACACCTGAACACAAAGCAGATGATGATCAGACCCAACGTACGCTTCGTTTCCCTTCAGTCTGACACGGTTTCTAATCAGCCAGTGAGTTCAGACTCTACATGCATCACTATATCATCAGCATAAAACATGAGGATGATGCCTGGTCTTGCTGCATCTCACCTGAGCAAATCCCACAAAGAAGAGCTGATCATTGGTCAGGTTGACGGCCGGAAGTCTCTTCTCCTCTCCACTCTTCTTGACAAACGACCGATAGGCCTGAAGACAAACACACATTATACGAGGTGATGTTCTGTCGCCTCACATTAACACAGCTCAGATCAGTTCATACTAACGTGGTACGCAGCCTTCAGTCCTCCGTTGTCGGCGATGTTTTCTCCGAGCGTCTGTTTTCCGTTGACGTGTTCTCCGTTGACAACGTAGCGGCTGTACTGATCAACCATACATTCAGTTCTCTGACGAAACGCCTCCACTGACGAGTTCTGCCACCACGGCCTCAAGTTACCTTCTTTATCGTACTCACGACCTGACCAGCAAATGGAGGAGGGGGCCGATTAATAAAGTGCACCACTATCCAGTGTTCCCAATAAGACCAAATTCTGTGCTCGTCATCACCTCGGACCAGAGACACACACTTACCCTGATCATCGAAGGCATGGGTGAGCTCATGACCCATCACCACTCCAATCCCACCAAAGTTCAAGGCTCTGGAAACACAAAGACAGAATACCCAAGTTTAAAAGGTTTCTCCAAAGACCTGGAGAGTCCAGAAACCAGAGACTGATACAGTCTAACTGTCATGGAGATAAACATGTAAAGTTTGTCCTGAGGATGGCGCTAGAGTGTGTATCATGGAGTCAATCAAACTGAATGGAGACCAGGAATGAGATCAGGAATTTTCATCACAATCGAGTCCGTTAAGTGTCAATATATCTGCAGTCCAACTATACAAAATCAGTTATTCAAAACTCTAATGACAGACACACAGACAGGTGGACACACAGACAGGTGGACACACAGACAGGTGGACACACAGACAGGTAGATTCTAGAGGTGAACAGACTTGGGGTGGTCGTGGGCGTAGAAAGGAGCTTGTAGGATCCCAGCAGGGAAGACGATGCCGTTCTTAGTGGGCATGTAGTAGGCATTAACTGCAGGAGGAGTCATACTCCACCTGGAGGAGGAGAGGAGAGGATGAGACAAGGAGAGGAGACAAGGAGAGGAGAGGAGTTATTTTCTGGTCATAGCAGTCCCTCAAAGAGCCCAGGGGTTGTAAGAGTTTAAGCTACAAACTCCAGGTCTAATGTTGTGTTTGGCAGTAGACAAACTCTGAACCAGCAGTGTCCAGTCTAACAGTGAACACAGCGACAGAACCTCTGAACCAGCAGTGTCCAGTCTAACAGTGAACACAGCAGTCTATCAGGTGGTTTTCTTGCTGGGTTTGGCTCCTGGCATCCCGGGCTGAGTCAGTTCAGTTAGCTACATGGCTGATCAATGTTTCCATCATGAAGTCTGTGAATCACCTCGGTACTGTGACGTTATTCCCTGTTGAAGCTGTGCTCCAACCCGGTCCCGGTTCTGTTGTCTAACCAGCAGTTATTGGGGGTTTGGGGTTGGGCGGGTTTATATGACTCAGAGCAAGGAAGGGAATCAGGATTGGATATTGGATGGACATAGTGTGTTTCCTGTTGGTGTCTTACTAGTCTTCATCATTCTTACTGGTCTTTGTTGGGAGTCTTCCTCAGCTGGTCGGCCATCACTCGGGATGAGAAGTTGTAGAAGTTCAACGTGTTCTGGAAGAAGCTGTCGTCCGACACTTCATACTGAAACAGAACACAGTTAGAACCAGCAGGGGGCAGCAGAGAATCACCTGGTGATGTTCAACCAATGAAAACACTGGACAACCTGTCCCACTCACCCCATCGTAAACATCGTCCAGCTCTTTGGGGTCCAGGATGAATTCTGGGAAACCAATCATGTCGTAGATTGCATCTGCCTAACGAAGGATAAACAGACACAGAACAATTAATACCTGTAATTCCACCTGTCTGTCCACCTGTCTGTCCACCTGCCTCTCTACCTTTTCTTTGGCAGCCTGTCTTGTGTGGTCGTCCATCCAGCTGAGTCGGTCCAGACCTTCTTTGAACGCAGAGCGGATTGCGTTAATCATCTCCTCGGCCTGAAAGAGACAGAAGGACAGGTGACGGACCGGACCAAACCAGAACCAGGACCACCTGAACCAGGTTGTGATCTTCAGTCCTTCAGGTGTGAACTGTGACTCACGATCTCTTTGCTGTGTTTGTCGAAGGACGCCTTGACGAAGAGCGCTCCCAGAGCAAAGCCCAGAATCTCGTCCGTGTTCAAGATACAAGTCTGCCAGCGGGGGGTGCAGGACTGCAACAAACCAGAACCAGTTGGTACCAGTTAAAGCCAGGTCCAGGCAGAACCAGGTAAAGATAGTCTACACAGAACCAATTGGCTAGAACCAGCATCCCCATGTATACACGCTCAGGTGTAGCTACCTAATTGGAACCAGGAGTTGTGAAACCAGTAAGAGAAGGTTAGAACCAAACAGAACCAAAGAAACCCATTAGAGCCAAGTGGGAACGCTTCAAACTGGTACCAGTTAAAGCTAAGTGCCCTTTAAAGCCAATAAGACGAAGAAATACAGACAGTTAAAGGTCCAGTTCTATGAACAGGACTGAGGATTACCAACCGAACTGTAGTCTTATAGTCATTAGAAGTATTTATACCTGCTGTAGGAAATAAAATAACTGTATCAGTAACAGTAGTAGTACCACAGAACTATTTGCAGTAGTCATAGCAGTAACAGGAGTACTTGTAGTAGAAGTACCGGTACCTTCTTGGTCCCATAGAGACTCTCCAGCAGTTTGTCCTGAGCGTTCTCGAAACGTTGATCCAAACTGCCGACGCTCTTCTGAACCAGCGTCCACATCATGTAGTTATTCAACAGACTGTGAAGACAGACAGACAGACAGACAGACAGACAGACAGACAGACAGACAGACAGACAGACAGACAGACAGACAGACAGACAGACAGACAGAGGTTTACAGGCCCGGGCCGTGGAGCCGGTGACATGCCAGTGAAATAAAAGAAAAAAACAAATGCTCATTTCTACGCAGTGTGTCGTGTCTGACTGTTTCTGACCTGCGGTCGGTCTTGTTGATGAGGTCGGACACCTGCTGCAGGTACTCTTTGGCGTACAGGACGACGGGTTCAGTGTCGTTCAGCTCCAAAGGAGACAGAGAGGACGACAGGTAGTCCAACCAGTCCACGGCTGGAGCCAGCAGCTGAAACACCAACAAAGAAAAGATGTTTAAATATGGACCCTGAACTATCGCCGTCCGGCCTGGGAACTCCTCGGGATCACCCAGGAGGAGCGGTTTAACATTTGTACTGTGTTTTATTCAGCCCCACGTCATGTCTGCAGGTCTTCCTCTGATTAACGAAGCAGCCTGAGAGGCTGAACTGAACCGAGAGCTGCCCGCTCTAATAACTGAAGGCTCAGATCTTCTCTCATCTGGACTGTCACATCTGGACAGTAAGAGGACAACGTTTACGACTGTCTGTCTGTCTCAGTAATCCTCAGTGTGGGAGCAGACTGCACCACCCGGGGGGGGGGTGCTGAGATGAAAAACTAATCCCTGCTGTCTGCGTCAGCTTCAGAGAGAAGACGTCCATGTTTGTACTCATCAAAACAACCTGCCAACTTCAGACTGACGTTTAATATGAAAAATAAAAGAAGCAGAACTGAAGCTTCTTGGCTGGTGTTTTCTAATTTTACTGGACGAATGACTTTAAAACATGAATTAATGATGAGACCAGGGCTGGGCTGACCTGTAGAGGGCGCTCACTTTGCCCATCTGTCCACAAACACTAAAAATGATGAACGACATGAAAACACGTTGACGTAAATGAAGTCGGGACGAAGGAAAAGGTCAAAGTCAACCTCCAGACGTCCGTCTGAAGCCTCCTTCATCTTCATATCAGCCATGTTTATATAACAACCTGTTATCTAACCGCTCTGCTACAGAGATGCAGGCACGTAGCAACAGCTCTTGGCAACTGTTGCCATGGTGACCCCAGAAGCATCTGCAACCCTGAAGGACAGAGAGCTGCAGCAGAGAGAGAGACACTGCACTCTACGACAGAACACCAGCCTGATACCCAGATTTATTACTGATTGTTTAGAAGCTAATTATGATCAATGAATGTGACGACGTGACGGCCGTTAATCACAGGAGGTCTATGAAACAGATTAATACTGTTCGTACTCTGCCACTCAGTACACGATGATGTCAGCACGCATCTGCAGCCATGACCACAATGTTATAAGACAACAATGTGCCTGGACCAAGACTACGTCCAGGTTTAGACAGTCTGCGGGGACGTCACGGAGACTACGTCCAGGTTTTAGACAGTCTGCGGGGACGTCACGGAGACTACGTCCAGGTTTTAGACAGTCTGCGGGGACGTCACAGAGACTACGTCCAGGTTTTAGACAGTCTGTGGGGGACTCGTGGCTCATACAAACCGTCACATTCAGTGAACCCCTCAGGTGACGTTAACCTCACCTGTAATTCGGCGATGGTGACCTTGTGGTAGATCTTCTCCTCGTCTCGCCGTTGGTCCTGTGGGACGGTGATGTTGGCGAGCGCTGTCTCAAACTCCAGAATCTGCTGCATCTGAAGCTGAGTGGAAGTTCTCTCACCCCCGAGCAGCATCCCGAGCTCCACCATGTAGTCCAGGTACGCCACCAACACCTGGAATTAGGACAAATGTCTCATTTCTTTCGTCAAACAAGTCACATCCCAGCTGCAATGACAACACACATCCAGCTTCAAGAATTCTCACTTTCTCATTGGCTGTCTTGTTGAGGTAATAGTCCCTGGATGGCAGGAAGAGCCCTGATTGGTCCACCTGGGCAGAGGCAGAGAGAACACAGATCATCAGATATGTAACAAACTCTTTTTGTTTTTTAACAAACTTCCATCAAACTACCGACGTGTGACCATCGTTGGTCCCTGAAAATCATCGAGATGCTTCTGGATGTTGTTCTGTCTCTGAACTTCATTTGTAGATGCAGAGATGAACTGAAGGGATCCTGAGCCCATGTAGTGATATCATGTGGGTTTTTAATGCAGTGCTGCCTGATGGGTCGGAGGTCACGGAGGTCTGTGCTGGTTTTGGGTCTTGCCCCTTACGTGCAGAGATTTCTCTGAATCTTTGAATAAAATTCTGGATTGTCGACGGTGAAATCCAGAAACTCATTTAAACCGTGAGTCCACAAACAGTTTTCACAAAGTGTTGAACCTCGTCTCACCAATAAACTTTAGCAGTTTGAACATTAAATAACTCTTCAGTCTGGAGTCAGTTCATAATAGTGTTTTATTTTGAAAACTGACTGTACTTCTTGTCAGCTCAATCTCAACTCCCTGTGGTCTGGTTTGCCTGGTTCTGGTTCTGGATTTACCTGGATGACGTTGCTGTTGGAGTTTTTGGGATCAGCGCTGACTCCGACACTGAAGAAAGGCTGAGCTTTGTAGGGACCAGAAACCACCTTCAGCACCTCCATGAAGTTCTCCTTCTCCCAGGGACCCGTCACGTTCCAGCCCCCGATCTAGACATAAAAACAGTCCAGGTCTTCAGCACAAACATACTGATGATTTGAATTAGAACCTGAACAGAACACCTGTGACTGAACAAAACAGAATATAGTTAAACTTTTTTAAAGATGAGGAATCAAATTGTTCTCCTGTTTGCTGATGATTCATTTACTAACATCAAAGATCCACACGGGACAAATCTTCATTTTGTTCATTTCATTTCTTCAACTAAAGATTGTTTTTGACATAAAGTGTTTCAACTTTGATCGCAGCTTTCACTGGCTCTTTGTTGGACCATGTGATGCTGCTATAGCTCAGCTGAAGCGGTTGCCGTGGTGACGAAGCATGCACATGGTTACCTTGGTGATGAGGTCGATGAGAGGCTGAGCTCCGAGCTCCTCGATCCTCTGAGTGTTGAGACACGACAGGTAGTAAGACTGAGTCTTCCTCTCCGCCTCGCTGCTGCCGTTAAACGTCCCGTTTTCTGAGAGTAAGACAAAAGATCAGCAAAGACCTGAAGAGCACCTGTCTCACCTGTCTCACTCTCTCTGCTCATCCCCCTCCACCCGTCTCCCTCTCCACCCGTCTCACCCAGCAGGTGTTTGAGCAGCGCCTGGTTCTGCTCCCAGATGCTGTTGAACGTGGACCAGCGCGGCCGTCCATCAGGCAGCGGGTTCTTCCTCATCCAGCCTCCGCAGGCGAACTGGTAGAAGTCCTGACACGGGTCAGCGCCGCGGTCCATCGCCTCCACCATCTGACTCGCCACCGTGATGCACGCCTCGGACAGGCACAGGCCACGCCCACTGTCTGCACGGCATCATGGGAAAGATAAAAATAAGGGTAAACTAAAGACGACAAGAGAAGATAAGGAAGGGAGGAGGCAGGAAAGGAAAGCGATGAGGCGGCAGAGGAGTAGGGGATGGGCGGGGGGAGGAAAGGAAAGAAATGAGAGGCAAGGGAGGAAGGGAGGGATGGGATATGACAAGAAAAGGAGAAGACAAGAAAGGAAAGGAAACAGGAGGCTGAGAAGTGGCCGAGGTAGAAAGGGAGAGGCGGCGGGGAGGAAGGATGGGTGAGGGCAGGAAATGAACAGAAAGGAAACAAACAATAAAGCAAGGAGAGGCAGGGAAGGAAAGGAGGACGCAGGGAAGGAAAGGAGGAGCAGGGAAGGAAAGGAAAGGAGGAGCAGGAATGGAAAAGGGAGGAAGGAGAGGAGTGAAGTGGGGGTAGGAAAGGAAAGACAGAGGAAGGTGTTCATGTTGTTACCGGAGCTGAATCCGAGACCCAGAACCAGCAGACATGCCAGCAGAGCCAGGAGGGCAGCGAGCAGCAGGACTGAGAGCAGAACCTCCAGCTGAGTCCTCCGGCCCAGAATATCCACGCCCCCCTTCCTGAAGCCCACCTGAGACACACAAACACTGTCACTGCCTCCTGGTGCTGAAGGAGCTAACAGAACCGGGCTCAGCAAACCCAGCTGCTCACTGGAAGGTAGACTCTAACACCAGTGTCTGATACTTTAAACATTATTTCAGGACTCAAACCTCCTGGATCACATTCCTTACTGACCGACATCTTAGACCTCCTGAACCTCCTTTACAAGCTGCCTCCTCCTTCCAGAGAGTCCACATTTGTTGGACCAGTCTCTGGCTGGCAGTGGTCCAGACCCCCTTGCTGCTCCTCTCTTTGTAGCTGGTGGCCTCATTTTGTGTTTTCAGTCTGAGCCCAGCCCGAGGTCTGGCTCTGTGACCGTGTCCGGGGATTTAAAGAATCTCTCCAGGACTCCACCTGGGACCAGTTATCCAACTAAACTTCACCTTTCTTCATGATTCTGGACTGATTCTGTGTGTGTGTGTGTGTGTGTGTGTGTGTGTGTTGCGTTCACTGACCTCCACTGCGTCAGGATACGAGGCCGCTTCACCCGGAGAGTCCGACACTTCCACCTCCTCCAGCGTAGCTCGCTTGTAGCTCGACATCTGTGGAGACAGACAGTCGTCAGCGTCCACGCTAATGCAGATAAACGAGAGAATCGTGTGGGTGGATCTGATCTGCACGGCGGAAACAGCGAACAGAACATCATCATCACATCCGCCTGTCCGGGTCTAACCTGATCCCAGAAGGTCCATGATGGACAGACCAAACCAACACACTCGATTATGGAAAAAAATCAGTATCACGATTATTCAAACGAGTAATTTTGAGTTTCACAGCATTTATTCAGCATCTCTCTCTCTCAAAAAACTCTTTGTTATTGATTCTTTATGCAAAATATTTAAATTGAAAATAAATCTGGGCTACAAATATGGACTTTACAGCTGTTTTGCAATGTATAAAGCATAAAATCAATAAAATAAATATACTTTATGGAACATTAAATAAGACATAAATAAAAAAATGTATCCAAAATAAACTATGGATCCAGCTGCTCTGCAAATTCTCTGTATTCATAGAACAAAATAAATATAATAATAAGCATCAATGAGGAATCAGCATCTTCCATCTTCAGCTAAGAAATATCCAGTGGCAGCTGTTAGGCCACGTTTACACGTTCATGGGTATTTTAAAAACTGAGACATTTCCCTTGGTTTGTATCTTTTACACTCAAACGGTGAATTCGCCTCTGAAAACGAGTCGAGTTTAAAAAGTGCGCCCAGTGTTTACCTTTGTGACGATGATCATGAAGCAGCCGCCCAGAGGCTTGGCGTAGTTATGACGGCGCTCCATGGCGTATTTATGCAGGTTGATGCAAACGAAAACTTTTTTGAAAGCGATGCTATGTGCACGATGTAATTTTGGAAATATTGGTTTCTCAGCATACCCGCTCTGTGTTAACGTAGCCTGATGTCTTGTGCCTCTCTGAGTTTGTGTTGACGTCTTGCTGGTTGTGGCACCGACTTTGTCTTTTTGTTTCTTTATTAATTCGTCGTGAGTGACTTTGTGCTTTTGTTTGAGATGGCTGAATAAATTTGTAGCGTTACCAAGAGGAGCAGCTGTTGCCTTGTAGTAAATCTTGCACATTATGTGCTGCTGCTTCTCGTCGGATTCGTCTCGTTCGCTTTCAGTCTCACTCACTGTCTTTGAACACCGACACACCTCCTCACTTGTGTAATGAAAAGTGGAAAATAAATTGTTTAAACTCGATTATATGATTTTTGAGATCGTTTGACAACAAAATCGAAATCGTGATCAAAATTCGATTCATTGCACAGTGCACGTTTGTTACGGAGGTTTGCTTTTGTCCTCCAGCTGCTGGAGCTGAAGAGGTGGAGGTGAACACCTCAGCGTGCAGATGTTTACATGTGTTCTCTGTTTTAACGTCTGTCTTCAGCTGTGGATGTGAGGCTGGAGCAGAAATGACAGTGATGCTTGTTTGTATTGACTGCTGGACTTTGAGCATTTATTATTCATCGACTGTTTGTGAAATGTCCCCGTGGGACGTTCAGGCTTCTTCCCTCTCCAGACGTCTGAGATCAGCTTTCAGGACTTCAGTTTCTGACCCTCGCTGCTGCAGACACGTCCAGACAGCGAGCGACTCAAGTGTCTCCGCTCGCGGAAAAAAAGAAACTTTGACCCAAGAAAAAACTAAATTCATCTAACGTTAGCTCGGTTTGTTAGCCGTCTTCTTCTTCTGAAATAATGGCAGAGGAGCAGAGAGTGAAGAGGACGCTGACGAAAACATTTTATGGAGGAAATTCCCTCTGATGTCCTCCGGCTGCTCCGCCTCAACTCTCTGTGATTTACAGAGTTTATGATGGACAGTGAAGTAAACTGCTGACAGCTGTAGCTGCTGTTAGCTCAGTTCGTCAGCTTGGCGGTGAGCTCAGAGCGACGGGTACCCGTCGCTCTGAGCTCACCGCCAAGCTGACGAACTGAGTGTTTGTACCAACAGGCGTTATGGACGACCAGGAAGAAGAAGAGGAGGTAACCAGGCTCAGCAGCTTCTATGGACATGATGGCAGAGGAGAAGAGAGTGAAGAGGACGCTGACGGAGGAAGCTAAGAAGAGAAAAGGAGAGAGTGAGCGAGCAAGAAGCCGCCGGACAAGAGTAAATGTGGGACTGACTTTTAGTGGTTGGTGAGAGCTTGGTGAAATAAAAGGCTGAAAGACAGACGCCGAGCTGGGCTGACTGCTGCTGGACTAGGCAGTGAGATCAGCTGCTGCTGGGTCTGGTTCTGGTTCTGGGCTGACTGCTGCTGGACTAGGCAGTGATATCAGCTGCTGCAGGTGAAGTAAAAGGCTGAAAGACGCTCAGTCATGAATTGAGCAGCTGAATGAATCGATGACTCTGCGCCTGACGTGGAGCTCCAGGTCGCTCTGAAACATTTTCAAACATTTTCAGGCCGAGACAGCAAAACAAAAACAGACATCCCGTCAAAATAAAAGCACAGAACAAGCCGTGGATCCGACATGATCGCCGGATTGAGATGAAGTCTGAACCCGTGGGCTTCTCAGCATGAGGACGTATTTAACTGTGATCAAATAAATCTGCACTTCCTGTGTTTACACTCAGCCTCTCTCTCTCTCCCCGTGTGTCGTGTCTCTCGCCCCCTCCCCCCCTCGCTCATAGTGTAGCAGGAGTATAAACAGTACGGCCTCCACCCTGCAGAGACACAAACACACCACGCCGCTGCACCACCGGTCACATGACGCCGTCCGTAAACGACAAACAGCTGCAGCTTCACACCGTTTCGTCGCCACGGCAGCTCACATGTGCTGCTGCGTGTGGTTGCCGTGGAAACCGCTGTGGCGCAGAGCAAGGCGGGCACTAAGTGCATGGTTAGCTTTAGATGGAGCCCAGTGAACACTTGGTGACCTCGTGACCCCTCTCAGCTACACATGGCCAAAAGTGTGTGGACGCCCTGAGTGACACTCGTTATCAAACGCCCAGCATGACACGAGAGCTCTGAGTTCTCAGTGTTGTAGTCAGAAATGTTGTGATCACCTGACAGGTGTCACATGTCAACAACACAGGTGAGTCGTGAGACTGTCAAAATAAAAGCACACTCTAAACTGTGGCGTTTTATCTTGAAAACTTGTATTAGTGAATTCTTTGAAGAGTGTAAAGTCATGACCTGCCCTGCCTCCTGATTGGCTGGTCTTCCGTTAGCGTAAGCCAATCAGAGACAGAGTAGGGCGGGTCACATGTATAACATACACACAGGTGTTCCCCCAATCAGATGCAGACTTTTAAAGCTGTCGATGACATCATCAGTCCGTTTTTATTCAAGTCATGAAAACAATGTGTGTTCATGTTTTTGTTGAGTTCTTGAACTTCATCCAGCAGCTCCGAGCTGAACCAGAACCAAAACCAGTCGTCAGTGTTTGGACCTCACTGACGATGCCGGGTCGCCTGAAGCCTCGCAGTCCGAGCAGGTCTGCTGGTCCGGAAGGAACCGAAAGGTTTCCAACTGTTTCCTTCCTGAAGACCCTCAGTGAAACCTGTCTGTCTGTCTGTGTGTCTGTCTGTGTGTCTGCGTGTGTCTGTCTGTCTGTCTGTGTCTGTCTGTCTGTGTGTCTGTCTGTCTGTGTGTCTGTCTGTCTGTCTGTCTGTCTGTGTGTCTGTCTGCCTGTGTGTCTGTGTGTGTGTCTGTCTGCGTGTCTGTGTGTGTCTGTCTGCGTGTCTGTGTGTGTCTGTCTGTCTGTCTGTCTGTCTGTCTGCGTGTCTGTCTCTCTGTCTCTGTCATTGTCTCTCGCTCGGCTCTGTTCTCTTTAATTGGTGACGCACACAGAGGGGGAGGGAGGGGGGAGTGGGCGAGCGGGGTTGCTAGGAGATGGGAGTGTGTGTGTTATATCTCTCTGTAGAGGGTGATGTCAGTGTGTGTGTGTGTGTGTGTGTGTGTGTGTGTAATTAGATAATGTGTGTGAATCATCTCCTTTCAGCTCTAATGGAGTTCACTGCAGCTTATATAACATCTGTCTGTGGCTGATCTGAGATCTGTTGTCTCTTTTGTCCAATCACAGCCTCCGTACTCAAAGCATGTCAGTTAGCCTAGCTTAGCACAAAGAGTGGAAGCAGCTATGCAACGTGTCGTGGAGACACTATGAGCTAGCATCAGCACCTTCCTTCCAGCGAACACGACCGGACCAGAACCTCTGAACCAGCAGTGTCCAGTCTAACAGTGAACACAGTAACAGAACCTCTGAACCAGTGTCCAGTCTAACAGTGAACACAGTAACAGAACCTCTGAACCGGCAGTGTCCGGTCTAACAGTGAACACAGCAGGAATCAGGTGGTTTTCATTTACTCAAGTAAATGTACTCAGTTACTTTCCGTCTCCGCGTACAGAGACTGAGGAGGAGACGAGATGAGGCAGAACCAAGCTGGCAGTGTGTGTGTGTGTGTGTGTGTGTGTGTGTGTGTGTGTGTGTGTGTGTGTGTTAGGCTGGGCAGGGTTTACTGTTTCCTGTCTGCAGCTCTGTGACTTCCTGTCTTAAGACGCCCAGTTTCCATCTGAGCAACAAAACAACAAAGCTGACTTCATCATCATCATCATCATCATCATCATCATCACCTCCTCCTCCTCCTCCTCCTCTGGATGCTCCAGTCAAACCTCTGACTGCTTCCCGTGCTCTTTGGAGGTGGGGGAGGTGTCTTTGTGTTGAGGAGGTGTTTATGGTCGGGGTCAGAGGAGGACTGATGTTTCCTCGGGGACGGGAGGTGGCAATGTAGCGGTTGCCGTAGTGACGACCTGCAGGTGAAGCCTCTTCAGTGTGCAGTTTCTCTGCACGCCATGAAGACGACGGTCTGTGAGTGACTGTGAGCGCTGCTACAGTCATCTGTGTCCGGGCCTCACTGATTACAGTACAGAACCAGTAACCAGTTACTGTGTTCACTGTTAGACTGGACACTGCTGGTTCAGAGGTTCTGTCACTGTGTTCACTGTTAGACTGGACACTGCCGGTTCAGAGGTTCTGTCGCTGTGTTCACTGTTAGACTGGACGCTGGAAATATGAGCATATTTGCAAGGGGTGTTTTATTTTGAAAACCCACAGGATTCTCTGTGCTGTTTCTCTGTCTGGCTTCCTGTCAGCTCGAGGTGCTCTGTGGAAATTGACGCGTCTGCTCGCGGCGTCCGTCACAAACAGAACAGAGCCGAGCAGAGGCCCGCTTCTGAACCGGACTGTGGCGGAGTTTGGTGGTCAGACGATCCAGAAGGTTTTCATACACATGATCACGTGATGTTTACTCAAACACTGAAGCAGATCATACATCACACGCTTGAATGAATCAGCTGACAGCTGCTCTGCACTGAAATAAACAATAACACAGTTAGCATTTAGCCCCGGAGCTACAGAACCATGAAGCACAGCAGACAGCGTGTCCGTCAACACGTCATCACGTGCTTCGTGTTTCCAGGAGAGCGGAGACAGTTATGAGGAAGTCACAGATCACAGATTACACTGGAACAGTCCGGTTTGGCGGCTTCAACAGGCTGATCCACATTCTGTGCAACGCCTGAGGAGACGAGCTCGGGGGACGAGCATCAACCCTGAGCATCAATGGTTAGCATTAGCAGAACACTGAGCTAATGACAGGAAACAGGAACTGCAGTAACTGAAGAGTTCATCAGATTTACAGTTTATACACAAACAGCTGGACCTGAACACAAAACACCAACAGGCTAGCTGATTTACATAACTCGTTAGCTCGTGTTTTGCTAACATCAGCTGATTTCAGTAGCTAACACGTAGCCGACACGTAGCTAACACGTAGCCGACACGTAGCCGACACGTAGCCGACACGTAGCTGACACGTAGCCGACACGTAGACAACACGTAGCTGACACGTAGCCGACACGTAGCCGACACGTAGCTGACACGTAGCTGACACGTAGCCGACACGTAGCCGACGCGTAGCCGACACGTAGCCGACACGTGGCTAACATGTAGCTGACACGTAGCCGACACGTAGCCGACACGTAGCTAAAACGTAGCTGACACGTAGCTGACACGTAGCTAACACGTAGCCGACACGTAGCTGACACGTGGCCGACACGTAGCCGACACGTAGCCGACACGTAGCCGACACGTAGTTGACACGTAGCTGACACGTAGCTGACACGTGGCCAACACGTGGCTAACACCTAGCCGACACGTGGCCAACACGTGGCTAACACCTAGCCGACACGTAGCCGACACGTGGCTAACACGTAGCCGACACGTGGCTAACATGTATCTAACACGTAGCCGACACGTGGCTAACATGTGGCTAACACGTAGCCGACACGTAGTTGACACGTAGCCGACACGTAGCTGACACGTAGCTAACACGTAGCCGACACGTGGCTAACACGTAGCCGACACGTGGCTAATATGTGGCTAACACGTAGCCGACATGTGGCTAACATGTGGCTAACACGTAGCCGACACGTAGTTGACACATAGCCGACACGTAGCTGACACGTAGCTGACACGTAGCTGACACGTAGCCGACACGTGGCTAACACGTAGCCGACACGTGGCTAACATGTATCTAACACGTAGCCGACACGTGGCTAACATGTGGCTAACACGTAGCCGACACGTAGCCGACACGTAGCCGACACGTAGCTGACACGTAGCCGACACGTAGCCGACACGTAGCTGACACGTAGCCGACACGTAGCTGACACGTAGCTGACACGTAGCCGACACGTAGCTGACACGTAGCTAACGCGTAGCCGACACGTAGTCGACACATAGCTGACACGTAGCTAACACGTAGCCGACATATAGCTAACACGTAGCTAACACGTAGCTAACACGTAGCCGACACGTAGCCGACACATAGCTGACATGTGGCTAACACGTAGCCGACACGTAGCTGACATGTGGCTAACACGTAGCCGACACGTAGCTGACATGTGGCTAACACGTAGCCGACACGTGGCTAACACGTAGCCGACACGTAGCTGACACGTAGCTGACACGTAGCTGACATGTGGCTAACACGTAGCCGACACGTGGCTAACACGTAGCCGACACGAGAATCTGTTCTGTCCCGTCATCACGTCCTCTGACCAGGGCCGGTCCTAGCTATGGGCAATGTGGGCGGCCGCCCAGGGCGCATTCTCCGTGGGGGGCGCACGAACGCCCGAAAAAGCAAAAAACCTCGGTAATTTTCGATACCGCTCATTAAGTTGTCAACGCCCCGGGAGCGGGGTGTTGACAAGGCAGAGGGGGGCGTC
>NC_040017.1:28929488-28939615 GCF_000972845.2 Larimichthys crocea
GACACGTAGCTAACACGTAGCTGACACGTAGCCGACACGTAGCCGACACGTAGCTAACACGTAGCTAACACGTAGCTAACACGTAGCTGACACGTAGCCGACACGAGAATATGTTCTGTCCTGTCATCACGTCCTCCGACCCTCGTCTTCAACATAAGTCACCTGATGTTTCACCTGTCAGACACCTGAAGCTTCTTCAGACACGCCGCCAACGCCGCCAGACGTTTCACCTGTCACCTTTCTGTTTCAACAGCGTCCACGCCGGCGGACCACGACTTTTTTTTTTTTACTTTTCTCTGATAAACTGTTGAATCCTGTTGACGCTACGCTGACACGTCATCAGGTGAACGCTGTCTCTGCTGCCAACTGTAGCTGCTGTTAGCTCAGTTTGTTTGTTGGGCTGCCGGAACTGTGAGCTCAGAAGAAGAAGAAGAAGAAGAAGTAGTTTTCAGGCCCAGAGGTCAGCAGCTGCTGACCTCTGGGCCTGAAAACTACTTCTTCTTCTTCTATGGACATGATGGCAGAGGAGAAGAGAGTGAAGAGGACGCTGACGGAGGAAGCTAAGAAGAGAAAAGGAGAGTGACAAGAGTAAATGTGGGACTGACTTTTAGTGGTTGTATACGTAACGTTGCTGTAACGTTTGAGCAGCTCGGTTTATCAGAATAAAGAAGATGAAGAAAAGGCTTTTATTGTGACGGTTCACAGGAAGTCTCTCCTCCTCCTCCTCCTTCTTCTTCTGTGGTTCAAACTGAACTCTGATTTGTGATGTAAAACTGATCAATTAGTGACGTCAGCACGCGCACGCGCGCGCACACACACACACGCACACACACACACACCTGTCTGCAGTTACAGATCAATCAGGCCGACCTGTCAATCAAAAACAAGCAGCCGACCAATCACAGTGATTGACAGCTGATCAGAACAGACCCGGACCACACAGGAGCACGTGGGCGGCGTGCATGTTGCTGCGGGGTTTGTGCGTGTTTTCCGTGTGTGTGTGTGTGTGTGTGTGTGTGTGTGTGTGTGTGTGTGTGTGTGTGTGTGTGTGTGTGTGTGTACTCACAGTGTTCCGGAGGTCCTGCAGCGCTACGCTCATCCTGGAGCTCCGTCCCCGAAAACAGAGCGCTACCGACGGCCGCTCCGCCGGCCCATCCTCCCCGGCTGTCTGTCCGCCTGTCTGTGTGTCTGTCCTCCTGTCTGTCCTCCTGTCTGTCCTCCTGTCTGTCTCTGTGCGTCTCTCTGTTCTTCTTCTCCTCTTTTGTCCGTGCAGCAGCAGCAGGAGGTTTTTCTGCTCCCTCTCTCTCTCTCTCTGTCTCCTCAGACCCCGCCCAACATCCAACCAGCCTCTTCCTCTCACAAACAAACACACCCCGAGACACAAGAGGGGCTGACGTCATCCACACGGCCCTACGTCACCTCCTCCAGCTCATCTGGAGGGAGCCTCTTCATCATCATCATCATCTTCATCATGAAGTTACGAAACATCCTCAATGTCAAAGTTTGAAATAAAGTTTATTCAAATAAAAAATATATTTATATTTATATTTATATTTATATTTATATACACATTATTAGGGACAGATGTACAGTGTGAGCTGTGGCATAACTTCATGTTTCACTTTGTGATGATGTTTGTTTATTATTTACGTAATTTACACTTACAGTTAGCTTACGTTACGTTATGTTACGTCACGTCATGTTACGTCACGTCATGTTACGTCATGTTACGTCATGTTACGTCACGTCATGTTACGTTACGTCATGTTACGTCACGTCATGTTACGTCACGTCATGTTACGTCACGTCATGTTACGTTATGTTACGTTACGTCATGTTACGTTACGTTACATCATGTTACGTTATGTTACGTTGCGTCATGTTACGTTATGTTACGTCACGTCATGTTACGTTATATTACGTTACGTCATGTTACGTTAGTCATGTTACGTTACGTCATGTTACGTTACGTCATGTGACGTTATGTTATGTTGCATTGCGGTTAGGTTACAGTTAGCTTACGTTAGACTACAGTTATGTTATGTTATGTTATGTTATGTTATGTTATGTTATGTTATGGTTAGATTAGGTTTGGGCATGCTGCTGTAGAAAATCAAACAGAAATCATCTTCAGCTTCATGTCTGATCAATATTTCTAATATGGTTTTATTGATCTGACAGAGCAGGCAAAGATATAATCAACAGACTTTGTTGGCTGTTACACATCACCTGACCTCACACATAAGGTCAAATCAAACACACCTGTTGACAGTCAAGAGATCTGAGGTCAGGTTTTACAGAAAAGATGAACTCAGAATCTGAACACGTAGACAGGAAGTGACAAGTTGACAGGTTAAACATGAGCTGTACTGAAGAGTCAAGTTTCTGTTTTCTGTTACCTGAACCTGAAGAGCGGTTCACCGTGATCCAGTTTAATGTCCTCGACTGAACAAACAATAACACAGAGGAGGAAGCCAAAACTGGTTCAACTGGTTGAACTGGATCCACTCAGCAGAGGAAGACGAGTCCTGATGAACTCTATCAAAATAAAAGTCCTGCACTGAACATCTTTATTTATCAGGGACAACACTGATTCATTAAATATTAACCATCTCAGACAGTCACGAAGACTACGTCCAGGTTTTAGACAGTCTGCGGGGACGTCATAGAGACTACGTCCAGGTTTTAGACAGTCTGCGGGGACGTCACAGAGACTACGTCCAGGTTTTACGTTACGTCATGTTACGTCATGTTACATTATGTCATGTAACGTTACGTCATGTTACGTTACGTCATATTATGTTACGTCATGTTACGTTACGTCATATTATGTTACGTCATGTTACGTTACGTTATATCATGTTACGTTATATCATGTTACGTTACGTCATGTTACGTCATGTTACGTTACGTCACGTCATGTTATGTTACGTTATGTCGTGTTACGTTACGTCATGTTACGTTACGTCATGTTACGTTACATCGTGTTATGTCATGTTACGTTACGTCGTGTTACGTTACGTCATGTTATGTTACGTTACATCATGTTACGTTACGTCATGTTATGTTACATCATGTTACGTTACGTCATGTTACGTTACGTCATGTTACGTTACGTCATGTTACGTTACGTCACGTCATGTTATGTTGCGTCATGTTACGTTACATTAAAGTTCAGCCGAAACGAACCAAAACTGGTTCAACTGGTCGAACTGGATCCATTCAGCAGAGGAAGACGAGTCCTTAAGAACTCTATCAAAATAAAAGTCCTGCACTGAACATCTTTATTTATCAGACATCTCAGACAGTCTGCAGGGACGTCACTGAGACTACGTCCAGGTAGTGTCAACAGCAGATCAACATGATCAACAATCAGAGAAATCCCTTCCTGTTTCATGAAGTTCTGATCTGGTTCTGGTTCAGTGACGTGTTATGTAACAGCTCCCTCTGCTGACTGCAGACTCACAGTACAGACTGGTCATCATTTGTAGTTCTGTTTTCAACATCATTTAGGACAACAGCTCCCATGATCCTCCTGTTCTCCTCAGGCTTAGTGGTGATGTAATGCTTGTATTTGTCCAGCAGAGGGAGGAGTGACATCAACATTCTGTTAATGCTGTCTTTAACCCTCTCCTTCCTTCCTTCCTTCCTTCCTTCCTCCCTCCCTCCCTTCCTTCCATCCTTCCTTCCTTCCTCCCTCTCCTTCCTTCCTCCCTTCCTTCCTTCCTTCCTTCCTTTCTTCCTCCCTCTCCTTCCTTCCTTCCTTCCTTCCTTCCTTCTTCCCTCCCTTCCTTCCATCCTTCCTTCCTCCCTTCCTTCCTTCCTTTCTTCCTCCCTCGCTCCCTTCCTTCTTCCCTCCCTTCCTTCCATCCTTCCTTCCTTCCTTCCTCCCTTCCTTCCATCCTTCCTTCCTTCCTTCCTCCCTCTCCTTCCTCCCTCCCTTCCATCCTTCCTTCCTTCCTTCCTTCCTTCCTTCCTTCCTTCCTTTCTTCCTTCCTTCCTTCCTCCCTCTCCTCCCTCCCTCCCTTCCTTCCTTCCTTCCTTCCTCCCTCTCCTTCCTTCCTTCCTTCGTCCAGTCCTCTGTTTCCTCACTTTCTTTTTGAACTGAGATCAGATGATCAGTTTAAAGAAGCTGATGGCATCACCGCTAAGAGAACCTGAACCTGGACAACCTGAAGAGCCCGAGAACCAGGAGAACCTGGTGCACCTGAAAACCTGGAGGATGAAGAACCAGGAGAACCTGGAGAATGTGGAGCTTGGAGTTCTGACCATAACTAAAGTTCTGTGGAGGACGTCATCGTCATTTTTTATTTTTAATGATAAAGATATTTTATAGGTTTTGCACAGGATGTTTTATTTTGATTCTCGTTCTTGAGGGCCAAACCAAACAAAGGTTTGTACGGACTCTGTTCGTCTCTCAAAGCTTCTAGAAGAGGATGAATCATCGTCACACACTGCTTCTTATATTTGATACATTTATTTTTTTCTTTCTGTGAGTAAATGAGAAGAAAATGAGTGAAGGAAAGAAGTGATGAGGAGAGGAGGTGAAGAAGGAGGAGTTCAGACTCTTTTCAGGCTGAAGAAGAAAAACAGCAGCTGTTCTCTGAATGAAGACGAGTTTTCTTTTCACTCCACTTCAATCCAGATAGAAAACCTTCAGCGAGTCATGAGACGGCGACGTTTGATTCCCGGAGAGACGAAGAACGTCTGAGAAGACGAGAGACAGGAAGCCGAATCATCTTCAACACCTGTTGAGAGAGTCGATTCAGAGTTTGTTTTCAAACTCCCTTTGAGAAATCAATTCATTACGTGTCCGTAAAAACACGAGACAAAGGACGTCACACGTCCACAGACTGACTGTCAGTTCAGCATCGATATAATCCACAAAGATGAACTGAGTTTCTGTACAAACTTCTTTTTTAGACGGTTTTGATGCAGCGCTGCTCGATGTGTTGGAGGTCACAGACATTCAGTGTTGGCTTACGTACACGAGATTTCTCTGGATTCTCTGAATCTTTGAATTTGAATTGAATAATAATCCACAAAGATAAACTTCATGTTTTGGAGTGTGTCGCCTCAACAACTCAAGAGTGACAACAGATCCTGATTTGTTTGTTTGAGACTAAAGCAGGAGCGTGGACCTTTTTTCTTCTGCCAACACCTCCAAAGGATGGCGCCCAGGAAGATCCCGATGAGATGTTGACGAAGGACCACTCTACTCCGAACTCCTCACCTGATCTCTAAGGCTGAGCCCGGATACTTGGTGGAGGAAGCTCATTTCAGCCGCTTGTATCCGCGATCTCATTCTTTAGGTCACTACCCAAAGCTCATGTCCAGAGGTGAGGGTCAGGACGTAGATGGACCGGAAACTCTTCCTGAGCTTCCTGCTCAGCTCACCTCTGAACCACAATGGTCCGGTACGACGTCTATGGTACTGCAGACGCCGGTCCATCTCAGGCCTCATCTTCCTATTATTTGTGGACAAGACCCTAAGATACTTGAACTCCTTGATCTGGGGCAGCAGCTGGCTCCCAACAGGCCAGTTTAAGCGGGATCTGTTTTATATAATCTTACATTCACTGTTTTAAAGGTTGGAGATTATCAGTAAGGCAAAAAGTCATTTGAAGATACTCCCTTACTTGGGTAACAACCCGGTCCAAACCCGGAGGCAGCAGTCCATCGTTTCCTCTCACGTTTGTTGACTTCTTTCTTGGTTCTGATCCACCAGTTCTTTTAGGTGGTTTAAAAGGTGAGCGCTGTTTGATTCTGGCCTAACCCAAACCATGTCCGTGACCTCCGACCCATCAGGTAGCTCTGCATTTAAATCCGTCTAAAAAAGAGTCCGTCCTTTATCTCGTGTTGTCACGGACACGTAATGAATTGTTCGTGTCATATTTCTTAAAGGGACGGCGCAGGGAGCTTTGCAGACTGAACCGCACGCTGTTTCTACCCATCATGCACTGGGTTCAACAAAGACCTTGACACGCCTCCAAACCTGGAGGGTGTTGATAACGTTTCCGTGGCAACAGGCTTTGTTTCTCTGGTTTATCAGTCACTCTGTGATTGGTCCAGACCACCTGATGGTTGTTTGACCTCTGACCTCTTTACGGCTGCTGATGTCATCCTGCTATGTGTGTGTGTGTGTGTGTGTGTGTGTGTGTGTGTGTGTGTGTGTATGTGTGTGTGTGTGTGTGTGTGTGTGTGAGTGCTGCAGCTGATTAGTCGTCTTTTTTCTTTTCATTGAATCGTCTTTTTAAGGTACGATCAGAATTAGCAACTATTCACACACACACACACACACACACACACACCGCCTTTTAACTGAGTGTGTGTGTGTGTGTGTGTGTGTGTGTGTGTGTGTGTGTCGTGTTCCAGTGAAGCTTTCAGCTGTAATTAAAGCTCATTAAACTTTATTGAAGCCTGTTTGAAACGCCGGCATCTGATTGGCTGACAGGTTCATGCGGCTGCAGCTGCAGCTTCCTGTTTATTAAAGAAGACGCTCGCTTCTTAACGAGGCGAAGAGGTGAGTGACATCATCCCAGCTTCCTGTCAGAGACTTAAGACACCTGCAGACTCACCTTCATAAAACATGTTATGAACACTGAAGAAGCGTGGAGACAACCTGGACGTAGTCTCTGTGACCATAGACTGTCTAAAACCTGGACGTAGTCTCCGTGACCACAGACTGTCTAAAACCTGGACGTAGTCTCCGTGACCACAGACTGTCTAAAACCTGGACGTAGTCTCCGTGACGTCCCCACAGACTGTCTAAAACCTGGACGTAGTCTCTGTGACGTCCCCGCAGACTGTCTAAAACCTGGACGTAGTCTCTGTGACGTCCCCGCAGACTGTCTAAAACCTGGACGTAGTCTCTGTGACATCCCCGCAGACTGTCTAAAACCTGGACGTAGTCTCCGTGACGTCCCCGCAGACTGTCTAAAACCTGGATGTAGTCTCCGTGATTGCTGATGTTGTATTGTTTATACCAGTGCTATAGCCTCTCTGTTTTCAGCAGCACAGACTCTGGTTCGGGTCTTTCGGACCCTCGGTGCTTTGCGACTTTCCTTGATGTTTTTTTGACATTTATGGTTCCCAAGTTACAACCAGCACTGATTATAAGTGACAATATAATCAAACTGAGACAGAACATTAAATGTGAATCAGACTCATCAGTGATGAACCTTCTCTCAGCTGTCAATCATATCAAACAAAGAATGAACGAATGAAAGGACAGCAACAGCTGCTACACACACACACACACACACACACACACACACACACACACACACACACACACACATACTGTGTTTCTCAAACTTTATCTTTATTTATCTTCAGACCGTTTGACGGACACTTCGTTAGATTGTCTCAGTACAAACTTCACACTGACCTCCTCCGTCTCTCAGCTGATCGTTCCAACATTAACGTGCTCGTCCTCCGAGCTGCTTCAGTGATGGACGATGAAATGTGATTTTATGATATTGTCTTCATGGAAACTTCAGTGTGTTTGTGCAGCTGTGACATGGACATGAGGATGAACCTTCAGGGATCAATAAAGTCTGATTGATTTGATATCAGGCTGATTAAAATAATAATAATGACTCTTCTTGTTGCTATGGAGACACTGTGTTTATTATCCTTCATTAAATGCCGTTTTACTGTCGACTCTCCCCTCACTTCAATCCGCTCCAATGAAGACCTGATGAAGGTTTCATTTTATTTCCTGCTCCTCCTCCTCCTCCTCCTCTTTCTCCTCTTCCTCCTCCTCTTCCTCCTCCTCCTCTTTCTCCTCTTCCTCCTCCTCCTCCTCTTTCTCCTCCTCCTCCTGCTCCTCCTCCTCCTCTGCTCCTCCATCCTCTTCTCACACCAGCACCCTGTACTTTTCTACGCTGCTCCCACCTTCTTAATCTCACCCTTCCCTCCTTCCTCACACAGCCACACAGCAAATCAGTCATTCGCGGGGAGCTGGGGTTGCGCCAGGGACCAGACAGACAGACAGAGACGGACCGACCGGACGGAGACACAGACAGAGCACAGACAGACGACGCAGACAGACAGACAGCACAGACAGACAGACAAGAGACAGGACAGAAGACAGAAACAGAGACATTCCTTGCAGCTCAAACTTTTCTTCTCGAGCTTTTTTTTTTTTTCTTTATCTGTTGAATGAATAAATTCAGCTTTGATGCTTTAAGATAAACATGAAAAATGACTTTGTAACTGAATACAGCCAGACAGGTGCAGAGACAGAAGCAGGTGCAGGACAGAGACAGACAGGTGCGAGCAGAGGACAGAGACAGACAGGTGCAGAGACAGAGGTGCAGAGACAGAGACAGCCAGGTGCAGAGACCAGCAGACAGACAGGTGCAGAGACAGACAGGTGCAGAGACAGAGACAGACAGGTGCAGAGACAGAGACAGGTGCAGAGACAGAGACAGACAGGGAGACAGAGACAGATCAGACAGTGGCAGAGAGACAGAGGACAACAGGTGCAGAGACAGACATGCCAGAAACGAGAGACAGACAGTATAAATGTGAGCGGATAACTGATCAGAGATTTGATGTAAGTCAGACACAGAACAAAGAAAAATGTCAGCTATGAATCAGATCTAATGTTTTGTCTTCATGATTTTAAAGTTCAGAGTTTTGATCGTTTGAATATTGAAGACTGAGTCAGCTGTGATGAACTTATTTATTCAGCTGATGAAAATCGATCAAACACAACAACAGACCATGATGAATGTTCAGAGTTCATTTGTTAATTAATCATCTCTGAGATTTTACAGTGTTTGATTCAGTCAATGACTGAGAAACACGAAGACTTCTGATCTGTGTGTGATCACTTGTAAACGCCTGAGTCAGGATCAGGTCACATACTAACACATATATAAAACACATATATAAACACATATATAAAACACATATATGAACATGTATTAAACATATATATGAACATGTATGTTCAGACCAGCAGAGGGCAGCAGTGTTTCAACTTTTTCTCTATGATTGAGAAAACAAACGATTATTAAATTCATCTGCTGATTATTTCTCTGATGACGCTGACCGAGCGATCACACAAAAAAACGTTTCAGTCAGTGAAGACTTTATGTAAAAATATAGATTTTATTATGTTAAGTACATTTGAGACATGATGAGTTTAAACTTAAGTCTGAGCTTCTATATATATCTATATATATATATATTTATATTTATAGATTATATATACTATATATATATATATATATATATATATAAAAATAAAACCTTCTGTTGAGTTTTGATATTGTCGATATCTTTAAACGTGTCTGTTGTCGTGGTTCTTTCAGGCCTGACCCGGTCCTCCTGGCGGAGAGCTGCTCCTGTCGGACCTCCTTCAGGTGAGAACGAGGCTCTGGAGGAGGAGAACTTCCCTCTGGCTGAGGAGAGAACCCGAAGACATCCATGTGGATCTGGAGGCGAGCCGCCGCGGCGCAGTGGTCCACTGCTCGCCCCCCGAGAGAGAGGAAAAGCCGGCTGCAAGAACTTCTTCTGGAAGACCTTCACCTCCTGCTGAGATCCTCTCATCTTCATCCCACCTCCTCCTCGTCCTCCTCGTCTTCATCAGCCGCTGTCACGAAACTGTCCGACCCGTCCCACGATCGTTGGATGAATGTTTGATTTTTCTGGGCGATTCTTCTGAAGTAAACATGAAACTACTTTTTAATTGTTGGTTTGAATAAATCGTTTTGAGACAAAAAACACTCGTCGACTCATCTGTCTTCTGACGGAGGAGGAGGAGGCAGAGGGAGGGGAGGAGGAAGGAGAGAGGAGAGGAAGGGGTGGAGGAGCAGAGAAGAGTGAGGAGGAAGAGCAGGAGAGGAGACAGAGGGAGGAGGAGAGAGGAAGAGCAGGAGGAGGAGAGCAGAGGAGGAAGAGCAGGAGGAAAGGAGAAAGAGGACAGGAGAAAGAGTGAGGGGGAGCAGAAGGAGGTAGCAGAAATAAAATGAACCTTCCTCAGGTATTCATTGGAGCGGATTGAGGAGAGGGAGAGTCGACAGTTAAAACGGCCTTTTTAATGAAGGATAATAAAAAACGTTTGTCTCCATAGCAAAAAAAGCAGAGTCATTATTATTATTTTAATCAGCCTG
>NC_040017.1:28939625-28990621 GCF_000972845.2 Larimichthys crocea
TCTCAGGCGATTAAAATAATAATAATGACTCTTCTTTTGCTATGGAGACAACGTGTTTTTATTATCCTTCATTAAAAGCCGTTTTACTGTCGACTCTCCCCTCTCCTCAATCCGCTCCAATGAAGACCTGATGGAAGGTTCATTTTATTTCCTGCTCCTCCTCCTGCTCCTCCTCCTCTTTCTCCTGCTCCTCTTTCTCCTCTTCCTCTCCTCCTTCCTCCTCTGCTCCTCCTCCTCCTGCTCTTCCTCCTCTCTCCTCCTCGTTCCTCCTCCTGCTCTTCCTCCTCATCCTTCTGCTCCTCCCCTCTCCTACCTCCTTCTCCTCTCCTCCTCCTCCTGCCTCCCTCCTCTCCTCCGTCAGCAGACAGATGAGTCGACGAGTGTTTTTGTCTCAAACAGATTTTATTCAAACCAACAATTAAAATAGTATTTCTGTTTACATTCAGAAGAATCAGCCCAGGAAAAATCAAACATTCATCCAAACTGATCGTGGACGGTCGGGACAGTTTCTGTACCGCGTCTGATGAAGACGAGGAGGACGAGGGAGGTGGGATGAAGTGAGGAGGATCTCATCAGGGGTGAAGGTCTTCCAGGAAGAAGTTCTTGCAGCCGGCTTCCTCTCTCGGGGGGCGAGCACGTGGACCACTGCCGCCGGCGGCGGCTCGCTCCAGATCCACATGGATGTCTTCGGGTTTCTCCTCAGCCAAGGGAAGTTCTCCTCCTCCAGAGCCTCTTCTCCACCTGAAGAGGTCCGACAGGAGCAGCTCCGCCAGGGAGGACCGGGTCAGGTCCTGAAAGAACCACGACAATCAGACACGTTTAAAGAGTATCAGACAATATCAAAACTCAACAGAAGGTTTTATTTTATATATATTTATATATATATATCTATATTATATATATATATATATATATATATTATTACTATATATATATATATGAAGCTTCGACTAACTAAGTTTAAACTCATCATGTCTCATAATGTACTATAACATAATAAAAATCTATATTTTTACATAAAGTCTTTACTGACTGAAACGTTTCTTTGTGTGTCTCGCTGGTCAGACGTCATCAGAGATATCAGCGATGAATTTAATAATCGTTTGTTTTCTATCATAGAGAAAAAGTATGAAAAACATGCTGCCCTCTGCTGGTCTGAACAACATGTTCATATATTGTTTATATACATGTTCATATATGTGTTTATATATGTGTTTTATATGTGTTTATATATGTGTTAGTATGTGACCTGATCCTGAATCATTGATCGTTTAAGTGATCACACACAGATCAGAAGTCTTCGTGTTCTCAGTCATTGCTGAATCAAACACTGTAAAAATCTCCGATGATGATTAATTAACAAATGAACTCTGAACATTCATCCTGTCTGTTTGTTGTTTTGATCTGATTTTCATTCAGCTGAATAATAAGTTCATCACAGCTGACTCAGTCTTCAAATATTCAAAACGATCAAAAATCTCTGAACTTTAAAATCATGAAGACAAAACATAAGATCTGATTCATATCTGACATTTTTCTTTTGTTCTGTTCTGACTTTACATCAAATCATCTGATCAGTTTCCGCTCACATTTATACTGTCGTCTCCACCTGTCTGTCTCTGCACCTGCTGTCTCTGTCTCTGATGTCTCTCCTTGACCTGTCTGTCTCTGTCTCTGCACCTGTCTTTGTTCTGCCCTGTCTGTCTCTGTCTCTGCACCTGTCTGTCTCTGCACCTGTCTGTCTCTGTCTCTGCACCTGTCTGTCTCTGTCTCTGCACCTGTCTGTCTCTGCACCTGTCTGTCTCTGTCTCTGCACCTGTCTGTCTCTGCACCTGTCTGTCTCTGCACCTGTCTGTCTGACTTCATTACAAAGTCATTTTCATGTTTATCTTAAAGCATCAAAAGCTGAATTTATTCATTCAACAGATAAAGAAAAAAAAAAAAGCTCGAGAAAGAAAAGTTTGCTCAAGATGTCTCGTCCTGTCTCTCTTTCTGTCTGTCTGTGTCTCTGTCTGTGTCTCTGTCTGTCTGTGTCTCTGTCTGTCTGTGTCTCTGTCTCTGTGTGTCTGTGTCTCTGTCTGTCTACCTGTTTGGAGCCCAGCAGCGGGGTCCGGTGCAGCAGCAGGCGGAGTTTGGAGTCTCTCTGAGCGGCTGAGGAGTAGCTGATGGAGGCGGTGATGGAGAGGAGGAGCAGGAGGAGGCAGCGGAGGCGTGAGGAGGAGATCATCTTCATCACCTGTCTGTCGGTCTGTCGGTCTGTCGGTCTACGGGTCGGCGGATCTTCTGGGTCTGTCCCGTCAGACCGGCTCTTATAGCCGCCCTGCGTGCTGACGTCACGGATCACGGTGTGTGGGGGGGTGAGTGATGATGATGATGATGATGATGATGATGATGATGGTGTCTCCTCCGCCTCCCGCTTTAGTCAAATGATCCGTGTCTCTCCGCTTCCTGCTGCTCACTTGACAGTTTCTCAGCCTGAGGCTCGCGGCCCCCTGACGGGACGCGGGGCGGGACTCAGGAGGTCAAAGTGGGTCAGTCCCCTCAGCAGCATCTGATGGATGACTGACCCTGCTGAGAGTGAAGTCACTCCATCCTGATTGGACCTGACCGAGTCAATCACGAGGTAGCCCCGCCCCCTGTGAACAGGAAACTGACCCCTGTCCATCAGCTCGCGTCTCCATAAGACTCTACGACCAGGACTGGGACATAACGAGTCAGCTGATTTATATTTGTGTCGTTTCACTGATATTCTAACGAGTCGCTCTGAGGAGCTGAAGAAAGGTTCAACCAGTCAGGGTCCCCCTGGTCTGGCTCACAGGAAGCAGGATGTTGGTTCAGGTTTACAGCAACGTAGACCCTGAAAGGTTTGAACGGCTCATCTCAGAGGGGAACATCCTGATCCAGACCACGGTGACAGCAGAACGAGATCTGTTGGAGCCGGCTGCTGACCCGGCTCCAGATTGTGCCTCGTAGGCCTGTTGAGCAACACGACATGTTCTGTTGATCGTGACTTTCCTGAGGTTACATCAGCACATGGCTGCTGCCTGCAGACCATCATCCAGGTGTGACGGGTTATTAGGACCTGAGAGGAGAAGCAGGAGGCGCTGACGGGAGCTGGTCTTCATAGTTTCCTCTCCACCCGACTTGTTGGGACTCGTTCTGTTGAAGTGTCCTCAAACAAACACGCTCACACAGCTGAAGGGTTATTAAATCTGTTTCTGCCTCCAGAGACACTTATTGTTTCTCCCGTTAATGAATTCCTCTTCTCATCACGGTGCTTAAATAAGCTGAAGGCCTGGGGTCAGGTGACTCAGCTGCTAACGAAGGCGAAATCAAACATCCTCGGTTCTGTGGCTTCAAACTTCTTCACATGTTGGAGTGGATCTGGATGCACTCGGACTGTCTTTGTTTGAACAGATAAACTCCCTGTTGAGGTCCTAATGTTCAGTAATATGTTGAGTCTGCAGGAGTCTCAGTAATGAACTTTCACTCACAGCTTCCTGCTGTTACACTGCAAACACTAATCACAGCTCGGCTTTATGAACTATGAATTTTTTAATATTTCCACCAAACAAACAAACAAACAAACGGCTTCGCTCTCGTTTACAGAAATGTTCCTGCTGCATGATGTTGTGTTGATGCCTCGTTTCTCTAATTAACCAATCAAACGGCGCCTCAGCCGATGATGAAAGAAGCAACAGAGGTCCTCTGTGATTGGTTACCTGAACTACAGCGAGACAGGTGACAGACGAGACAGACGAGTCATGGGCTGTCCCAGGTGACTGATCTGGTGATGAAGGTGAATCACCTGGAACAGGTTTCTCATGTAGGTCGGCCTACGTGTGCAGTTTGTACTGATGTTGACTTCACCTTGTTGGTTACCCATGAACAGGTGAGTCCACAACAGAGATATTTACATGGATCCATGGTGAAGTTCAGCCTCAGGTGGCAAGTCCAGCAAGATCTTAACTTTTGTCAAACACCTTGAAGGGCGTGCATGAACTGAAGGCCCCATAAATTGGACTGGGAAGCACCTGGTTTCTGTCTCTATCCATGCACCTGACCATCGGTAATGGGGTCGATTCCCCCTGAGCATCCTACAGGCTCTAACAAGCGTCAGGTGTGGGAGAACCTGGTGGCTTCAAAGAGGAAGGAGCGTGTCAGCTGACGGTGGCTGGGCGGGCGAATAACTGAGACTGCAGGGGGTCTGTCAGCCTTTGTAGACCAACCAAACCCGACCAGGTCTCTTTTATTGTGTTGCTGGTGACAGATAACGATGAATTGCTGACTGTGGCTCAGCACAGAACCTCAGCCCAACAGAACAACAGCTCACTATGCAGGTCAGGCTGTTAGGAAGTCTGCGGTATCACGTGCCAACAAAGAATCTACACTGCGACTGTCAGCTCATCATCCAGATTACTCTCACTGGGACAACGACCGGTTTTGCAGGCTGATGAGTCCAGACATGTCGCCGCCAGCCACATCATTTCCCAACATGAGCGTCACATCATCAACAGACAGAGCAGGACACACCCCCAACTTCACTTTCAGCATTTTGTCTCTGGCACCTTCCCATCGACCAACCAGACAGTCGCAGCGTAAATCTGCAGATCTGAGCTGGTCACATGTTCTGGTGTAGATGTTCCAAAGACTTCACCATGATCAACTCTCTTGTAACATCTCATACAAATATCTGTCTGATAGTGCACTGGTCTAAACAGCCTCTGGCAAACTAAAGAATCTAAAGCACTGACCTAAATAGTTTAAGACTTCTCACCTGAGCGTCCTCTTTGCTGACCTACAAAACTCACTGACGACTGACGGAGCTACTGACAAAGGGAACTTCAACCAACCAGCTGGAAACCCTGCAAGAACTGAAGAGAACTGCTCCAACAATTCATAAGCAAACAAATCCCCAAAGAGAATCAGTCGAGGAGATCAACAGGTACAAAACTTCCCTCCTCTTGTGCACATGGATGATTCCGTGGCACAGTGGTGCAGTGGTTAACACTGTCGCCTCACAGCCAGAAGCTGCTGTGTTTGAACCCACCACCTTCCCTTCCCTCTTAATTGGTGACTCTCAGGTACCTCATTGGCTCCAGCCCCCCACACTGACCTCGATAAGGGTCAGCGGTCAAAAGTCCTCGATCACGCCGTCCACCAGTCGAGTTTTAAACGTTCATCGTTACCTTATAAGGAGCCGTTTCTGTCTTCAGCTGCAGGACTGCCGGCGAGGAGGCGGGGCTTCAGTTGTCCGGGTAGCTAACAGCAAATGACAGGACGCATTTCACACCTGTCCGACCCTGTTACCACGGAAACGTCTCAGTGACAGGTCGCATTACAGAAGTCGTGTGTTTGAGACGGCTGATTGGTTCAGCCTGTTGATTGGAGTTAGAGTGTCATTAAGATCTGCAGAGACTTTGGGGCATGTTGTTAAATTATGAATTTAATCTGTTTGTTATATTTAATGAGTTTCTTCACCTCATGTAAAACTTTTCTTTTGTCTTTGTTCAGTTCAGAGTCAGAGATGTTCAGTTTATGGCAGTTTGAGATGAGAAGAAGCAAATGAACCATGAAACGTCCTCAGTAATTATCTTATTATACATATATATATAATATTAATAATATAAATCATATTATATATATATATATATATATATTATATATATATACTATAATCTGTTATCAAAACAGACCTGAATAATGTTTGAAATCGACAAACTGAATAATTGTTTTGGGATTTAAATGTGTCTCCTCACCTACAAAGTTCTTCACAGACCATAGACCTGATCTTCATCTTTGATGGACTGTCTAAAACCTGGACGTAGTCTCCGTGACGTCCCCGCAGACTGTCTAAAACCTGGACGTAGTCTCCGCGACGTTCCTCGCAGAATGTCTAAAACCTGGACTAGTCTCCGTGACGTCCCCGCCGACTGTCTAAAACCTGGACGTAGTCTCCCGGACGTCCCGCAGACTGTCTAAAACCTGGACGTGTCTCTGAGACGTCCCCGCAGACTGTCTAAAAACCTGGACGTAGTCTCCGTGACGTCCCCGCAGACTGTCTAAAACCTGGACGTAGTCTCCGTGACGTCCCCGCAGACTGTCTAAAACCTGGACGTAGTCTCCGTGATGAATTGGACATTTGAACATGGGGACTTCTGGAGCCAGCCTCAAGTGGACGTTTGTTCACACACACAGAGGTCGATCACATGACTGACGTTGACGTGTGGACAGAAGGAATCGAACCTGTGATCAACGGATATCCTGCTGAGACACAAAGTGCCCCAGTGTGTGTGTGTGTGTGTGTGTGTGTGTGTGTGTGTGTGTGTCGTTGTTACTTCTCCATAACTGAAAAACGATGAACAAGAATCTGCATCAGCTGATTTACATCACATCTAAAGAACCAATCAGAGAGCTCGATTTCCCCTGCAGTGTTTACTGTCTCCTGTCTTTGTCTCCTCCCCTGTCTCTCCTTGTCCCCTTGTCTCCTCCCCTGTCTCTCCTTGTCCCCTTGTCTCCTCCCCTGTCTCTCCTTGTCCCCTTGTCTCCTCTCTCCTTCTTCGGCTCACTGATTGAGTATTTAACTTCCTGTCAGGAGGACATTTTCAGTTTCAAACAGTTCTCCCAGAATCCCGCTGGGCGTCGGCGGGGGGTCACATGGTGTGTGCTGACCTGCTAATCATGTGGACGTGTGTGTGTGTGTGTGTGTGTGTGTGTGTGTGTGTGTGTGTGTGTGTATGTGTGTGTGTTCCTGCTGTGTCTCTGCTCATTGATTAGTCTGGACTGACGGACACATTCACCTCCAGCCGTGCATTTGATTGGTCAGCCCACAGCGAGGTGTTTTATTGGTCAGCTCCTCGGCGGGGTGTCGGTCTGACGCAGAACCTCCCGCCGCCGCCGCCGCCGCCGCCGCCCTCCGACTCGACCTTTGAACTCATTAAAGAAACGCTTCACGCATACTGACACGTTTATCACGAGAGGACGGAGTGACCGAGGCGAAGAGGCGAAGAAGACGACGACTTTATTTCCTCAACTCAGCAATGATCCCAAATGATCTCTGCTTAGCTTCCTCCGTCAGCGTCCTCTTCACTCTCTTCTCCTCTGCCATCATGTCCGTAGAAGCTGCTGAGCCTGGTTACCTCCTCTTCTTCTTCCTGGTCGTCCATAACGCCTGTTGGTACAAACACTCAGTTGAGCTAACAGCAGCTACAGCTGTCAGCAGTTTACTTCACTGTCCATCATAACTAGGGATGGGGATCGAGAACCGGTTCTTGTTGAGAACCGGTTCCGTGTGTTTCAGTTCCATGGAATCGTTTGGCAGTTTATCTTATCGATTCCAATAAGCACGAATCACGTCACGTAACTTCCCCAAGTTTCTCACGTGCAGTGCAATTTCGTGCATTTCACCAAAACAGACGTCAACAGGGCGACTTGCAATCATTGCAAAGTGGAGATAACAGCGTCGGGAGGGAACACGACCAACATGCAGAAACATTTACACACACAACATGTAATATCTTTAAATGAATGTCGTGTTTTTGACACGCTTCAGACTGGAGATGAATCTGAACCTAGCAGCAGCAGCAGCGGCAGCAGCCAGGCTATGAACACCTCTGTGGTTACTACAGAAGGTAAATAACACACTGCCTACCATGTTATATAACAGTTCACATTAAACGAATGTCTTCTGCATTACATTTAGAAGATGACCATGAAGAGAGAGAGAGTCTGTCAGCTGTACTCGTACTCGCTCCAGTTCACTACCTCCTCTAGATGATGCTGATCAAACTGTTTGTCTCCTTTTTTCCCCAAATGAGAATCGATAAAGAATCGAATCGTTAAGCGGAACAGATAAAGAATCGAATCGTTAAGCAGAATCCATAAAGAATCGAATCGTTAAGCGGAATCTATAAAGAATCGAATCGTTTAAGCAGAACCGATAAAGAATCGAATCGTTAAGCGGAATAGACAAAGAATCGAATCGTTAAGCAGAACCGACAAAGAATCGAATCGTTAAGCGGAACCATAAAGAATCGAATCGTTAAGCTGAACCGATAAAGAATCGAATCGTTAAGCGGAATCGATAAAGAATCGAATCGCTAAGCGGAATCGACAAAGAATCGAATCGCTAAGCGGAATCGACAAAGAATCGAATCGTTGAGCAGAATCGATAAAGGGTCGAATCGGCAAGCTGAATCGATAAAGAATCGAATCGTTAAGCGGAACAGACATAGAATCGAATCGTTAAGCAGAATCGATAAAGGATCGAATCGTTAAGCGGAATCGATAAAGAATCGAATCGTTTAAGCAGAACCGATAAAGAATCGAATCGTTAAGCGGAATAGACAAAGAATCGAATCGTTAAGCTGAACCGACAAAGAATCGAATCGTTAAGCGGAATCATAAAGAATCGAATCGTTAAGCTGAACCGATAAAGAATCGAATCGTTAAGCGGAATCGATAAAGAATCGAATCGCTAAGCGGAATCGACAAAGAATCGAATCGCTAAGCGGAATCGACAAAGAATCGAATCGTTGAGCAGAATCGATAAAGGGTCGAATCGGCAAGCTGAATCGATAAAGAATCGAATCGTTAAGCGGAACAGATAAAGAATCGAAATCGTTAAGTGGAATCGACAAAGAATCGAATCGTTAAGCGGAATCGATAAAGAATCGAATCGCTAAGCGGAATCGATAAAGAATCGAATCGTTAAGCAGAATCGATAAAGGATCGAATCGTAAAAATCAAATTATTCAGATGGGGTGAATACTTTAACTTGTAATAGAGTACTTTCTCAGTGTAGTACTGCTACTTTTACTGCAGATATTTTGTCTGACTTTTGTCAGAACATCATCAGAACTTTTTAATTAATTCTTGGACTCGGTAAACTTTCCAATCAGCTGCACTGATCACACTGATACCAGCTGAGTGTGGGACACCTGTACGACACCTGTGTGTGTGCGTGACGTCGACCAATAGGAGCACAGTGAATTCACTCCTTACCGTCACCTCTGCATGTCACACAGGTGGTGACGGACGGAGCGCTCTGATTGGACGTGTAGTCTGTCACGTCTCTGAGCCAATCACAGCCAGACTTCATGCCCAGGCAGATGTTAGAAGAAGAAATGTCTTCAGCGTGATTCATCACCGTGGAAACACAGAGAGACTGTAACCAACCAGCTGACGGACGGAGATAACACACACACACACACACACACACACACACACACTGTTCCACCTGATAACAGTTCAATCTGTTTTCAATTATTTTCAATTTATTTCAGTTGGAGCTGCAGGAACGAGCTCAGCTGTTTCCATCAGGATGATTCCTGTTTACTGTTTATTTTAATTTGATTTAAGCTGAGTCATTTTTTATTTTTCTTTGTACATGTGGATGTTTGTGTCCGTCAGACTGTCGGATCAGTTCACGTTAAAACATCTTTCTGTTCGAAACAGTGAGATTCTCGACCCGAGGGTCTAAGGACAGAGGGTGTCTCCCTGTACAGACTGTAAAGCCTCAGAGGAAAATGGACTTTGTGACTTTGGACTGTACAAATAAAATCTGATCTGATTTATTCAAACACACAGACTGTATATACCAACATAATAAGTTCATCATACTGTAACTTTCCTCTGACGATCTACTGTCTGTGACCTGTTGATCCACACTGACCTGTGATCAGCTGAACGCTGTCTCTGTCTCTACGTCTGTCTCACACTGTGTAACTTTGTGTGATCTCAGTGGAGAAACGTTATCAGATCCCTCTATTAGAGAAAAGGTGATAAAGTGTCATACTCTGCGACATGACAAAGAGCCTCCATGGAACCTGACAAGAGAGAAAACTGGACTACGTAACGCTCTGCAGGGTGGACGTACGGCAGAACAGTTGTGTCTGTGTTGTGTGTGTTGTGTGTGTTGTGTGTGTGTATGTGTTGTGTGCGTCGTGTGTTGTGTGTTGTGTGTGTGTGTGTTCTGTGTTGTGTGTGTTGTGTGTTGTGTGTGTGTGTGTTCTGTGTTGTGTGTGTTGTGTGTGTTGTGTGTGTTGTGTGTTGTGTGTGTTGTACTGTATGAATGAATTCAAAGGTGTTGAGATTCAGATTTACAATCAAGGGTTTAAATTGTGAATTTGTATAATATAAAGTCAGACCTGCTACAGCTTAGTTTATATTAGTGAGGATGTCACACACACACACACACACACACACACACACACACACACACTTCCAGCAGTGTTTAGTGAGTCAATATTTGCTCACTCTGATCTCCATTAAAGGTTAATTAGACTCGCCTCTCTCTCTTTATACAAACACTGAAATCTGCTGCTGTTTACACACACACACACACACACACACACACACACACACACACTCCCAGTACTCGAGCATGCTTGTTTGTTCAGCATGTGAACACGTGAACTCTCATGGCTGAATATCATGACTTTTATCTAAATTTGTTTTTCACACGGAGACTACGTCCAGGTTTTAGTCAGTCTGTGGGGACGTCACAGAGACTACGTCCAGGTTTTAGACAGTCTGCGGGGACGTCACGGAGACTACGTCCAGGTTTTAGACAGTCTGTGTTTCACTGTCATCATTTATATAATTGTCATTCACACTCTGAACAGATCAGATGGAGCCACAGATTTGACTGATTTCTCTCTTTAATTGATAATTACATTAATTATTCAGGTACGTTGCAGCCAGGGAGCTGCTGATTGGTCCATCTAGTCGCTCAGGTGAAGGCCAGGTAATCTGGGATTGGTCAGTTGGTCCGGTGAAGGCGTGGCCTCAGCTGGGAACAAAACAAGGACAGGTGAGACACAGACCTCAAGTTAGCAGGGCGGGGCTTAAAGAGGTAGTCAGGTACCTGGGCGGGGCTTTAACAGGAAGTGAAGCCCTTCCAGTAGAAGTTCTTGCAGCCGGCTTTGCGTTCTCGAGGGGGCAGGTTGTTGGGGGCGTCGACGGACCGCTCCAAGTTCATCCTTCCTCCTGTTGCCATGGAAACAACCTCAGCCTCCTGCTGGGCCTCGGCCTCTGGCAGCGACATCTGAGCCAGCAGGTCCTGCACTGCACGTTTACTCCAGTCCTGAAGACAACGGGACATTTAGGAGGTGTCAGAACTTAATGTAATCAGAACAAATACTCGAGTACAGCTGAACATAGTTACCACAGTGGGATTACACTTTGATTTAACTTTCTGTCTGACTCATTTTAAAGACTAAAAACAGACAGAAACATTCTGGACACAGCGTTGGATCATCAGTCTGCAGCTCTGCTGGTGGAGTCCGCCGTAGTAATCTGTTCCTCATGCCCTCCAATCATGTACGACCACGACCTGCAGCGTCTCTCACAGCAGGTGGTCCATCCAAACATTTAGCACTCAATCAGGCTGAAACAACAACATCAGCTCTGCATCCTCGCTGCTAATCTGCAGCCTCCCCCTCCATCATCATGCAGTCAGTCGTCTGTTTGAATGTTTTTAAAATGACAATTACTCAAATCTGAGATATTTGGAAATGTTAGAGAAATCTTTTACGTCCAAAACAAATGACAAACCTTAAAATGCATCAGGTTCATCATGTTTTGATCAAATCAAAAGAACTAGAACAGTACAATGTTTAATACACATCAATAAATCACTGTACAACAGAAAAACACTTTCAGAGGTACCTTCTCTCCATTATGAGTACTTTTACATTTATGTACATTCTGCTGATAATACTAATGGACTTGTACTTAAGTAATATTGTCAGTGAAGTGTAATGGAGTATTTTTACAGCCAAGGATCTGAATTGAATTCATTAAATGTACCTTAGGCTGTTTGTGAGCCCAAAATGCAAAAAAATCAACAATGTATTCACATTAATTTTATATCCGACGGTAGAGATGAGATGTAAAAAGTTAAATTCAAGATGTCGTATTTGGAGAACATGATGTTTGAGTGTGTAACGAATGAATGACGACCTTTTTTTAAAGGTCTTGTCTGGTTTGTATTGTTCAAATGATCCTCAGCTCAGTTTGTGGTGGAGTACCTCAGGGTTCAATTCTGGGTCCTCCACTATGAGTTTTCAAAGTATGGGATGAAGACTGGTTAACTTCTTTAAACCTAAAAATGTTTAATCAATGTCTCTGCAAATCTTTGACGTTTCAAACATTAACAGTAAACATGGAGGACCTTTCTTCAGTAGAAATGGAGCATTCTGATTGGTTGTGGCCCCCTCACCTGTGACAGGAGTCTGGCACTGCGAGCTCTTTGCAGCAGCCGGTGGTGACGCAGCTCCAGGTCCAGGTCCTGGTTCTGGCTCTGGTCCTGGTCTCTGTCGAGCTGAGAGGAAACACCCGGACCGCAAAGAACCAATGCCACAAGAGCAAAGATGGCAGGACAACGAACGCACTGCATACCTGTTGGAATTTCAAGAAGAGAAGAAGAACATGGAAGATGAACCTGAGGCAGGAGACGTGAACACTTCAGGTATGAAAGAGGAAAACAAAGTTCCTACTGTCTGCTGGTCTGGTATCTTCTGCTGGTTCTGGTCTTGGTCCTGGTTCTGGGCTTGTCTCTGGTCCTGGTTCTCTGAGTGCTGCTCTTTTGAAGCCTGATGCTCCGCCTCCTATGGGTCACATGACGCTGTGTGTTTGATTGACAGCTGGCGGCTGCGAGGTGATGAAGGAACGCTGACATTCACGTTAAACAAACGTCCATTAGTCCTTATTGACTTTGAATGGAGTCTGAACAATAAAACAATAAAACTATGAGCAGCAGCAGCCGCCGCGCTCATCGACAGCAAACACAACGGCAGAATGTCCGGCTGAGGAATTAACGGAGCGTTCAGGGGATTAGCAGACTTCATTAGCACTCGCTGATATCTCCATTAAACAAAGAGGCAGAGAGTCGCCCACTCAACATTTAGTGAGAGCAAACACAAAGACTGCTGCTTCAATTTATCACTTAAGAAAAACACTTTACATGATTGAAATGTTCTGGATGTGACATCAGGGAATCCCAGAACACACAAAATACTTCAAGTCAAAGAGCAATCAGCCAAATGTCACAAACTTCTGTTTCCTGTCATCGTTCATCTGAAACCTTCAGATTTTATTCATCATATATTTATTCATTACAATATACGATATTTATTTTTATATATTTGCTGCAAGTTTATGATGGACAGAGCTAAAGTAGCTAACTGCTAATTAGCTGCTCCTGTTGGTTGGTTTGAGGGCCACTCAGGTGACCTTTGACCTCTGAGGGGTTCGCATTGACCCAACAGGAAGTGACATCACTGAGGTCGGCTCCAAACATCAAAACGTGTCGTTAATATTCAGTTAATTAATTAAGTGAAGTGTGATTAGAGAAAGGAAGCGAAGAGGTCAGAATGAGTGACAACACAGGAAGTTATGACACGGCATCATCATCATCATCATCTTCTTCATCATCATCACCATCACCATCATCATCATCATCATCATCATCACTATCATCATCATCACTATCATCACCATCATCATGACCATCATCATCATCATCATCATCATCATCATCATCATCATCATCATCACCATCATCACCATCATCATCACCATCACCATCATCATCACCATCATCATGACCATCACCATCATCACCATCATCATCATCATCATGACCATCACCATCATCATCACCATCATCACCATCATCATGACCATCATCATGACCATCACCATCATCATCACCATCATCATCATCATCATCATCATCATCATCATCATCATCATCATCGTCTTCACCTGATGCTAATAAACAACACATTAGTTGTGGCTGGTTGCCCTAGTAACACATTAACGGTAAGCAGCCGTTACTAAGGAGCCTCTGGCATGAACACACACACCCACATACACACATACACACATACACACACACACCCACATACACACATACACACACACACACACACACACACACACACACACACACACACACACCGGTGTCACTATGATAGGAAAGTGATGACATCACACTTCCTCCCAGTGATGCATGGAGTCACAAACATTTTAATATGAAGTGAAATCAAAGAAATGAAAGTTTAGTCAGAAGATTATTATTATGAATCATTCAGTGTCCAATCACATCATCATTATTATTTTAATTGATACATGATTTTAAACTTTTAGTTTTGAATATATTTCAACATAGAATGAGATTAAACATGGAACAGTAATCAAACATGACTGCGGTAGAAGGTCATGGACCAGAACTGACACCAGATCATGAACATTTACTGTGCTGGTCCATAATCTGCCTGGTTCAGACCGTCAGTGTTGAATTTCTGTGTGGACCATTTTGGGTTGAGGTTGAGGGGTTGACGCCATTAAAATGTTTTTCATATATGATTAAATCTGACATTGTTACTATGGAAAACTTTGACCACAATGGTTCAAACTTTAAAGGTTTACAAGATCTAAAACATCAATATGCTGCAAACAGTGGAAAGGCAAACGATGTTGAATGGTGATGTGAAATGAGTTATAGCAGAATAACAGCTGTTTCTGTTCTTTCTCTGTCTGCAGGATGATTTCCACAAAGTCGTCAGAACAATAATCTGAGGCTGTCAGAGACAAACACAAGCTGCAGCCTAACATCTGCCCTGTCTGAAAGACAAACAAAGATATTTTGAAGTGTGTGTTACGTTTCTCTGCGTGGTGAAATCTGACGACATATTTCTGGTTGAACACTTCCCTAAATATATTTTCACATCTAACTCTGAATAAATTCATGTTTGTCTCATTGTTGGAACAGTGCAGTGACAGTCCGTCACCTTCAACGGAAAATGACTGGCCGGTTTTGTCAGTGGAGAATGTTTAGCTTGATGCAACATCTAGTGTGTGTATGGTGTATATAAGGTGTGTATATAAGGTGTGTGTATATGGTGTGTGTATATGGTATGTGTATATGGTGTGTGTATAAGGTGTGCATATGGTGTATATAAGGTGTGTATATAAGGTGTGTGTGTATATGGTATGTATATATGGTGTATATAAGGTGTGTGTATATGGTGTGTGTATATGGTGTATATAAGGTGTGTATATAAGGTGTGTGTATATGGTGTATATAAGGTGTGTGTATATGGTGTGTGTATATGGTATGTGTATAAGGTGTGTGTATATGATGTGTGTATATGGTGTGTATATATGGTGTGTATATGGTGTGTATATGGTGTGTATATAAGGTGTGTGTATATGGTGTGTATATGGTGTGTGTATATGATGTGTGTATATGGTGTGTATATATGGTGTGTATATATGGTGTGTATATAAAGTGTGTGTATATGGTGTGTATATAAGGTGTGTATATATGGTGTGTATATGGTGTGTGTATATGGTGTATATATGGTGTGTGTATATGGTGTGTGTATGGTGTGTGTATATGATGTGTGTATATGGTGTGTATATGGTGTGTATATGGTATATGTATATGGTGTGTATATGGTGTGTGTATATTGTGTGTATATGGTGTGTATATGGTATGTGTATATGGTGTGTGTATATGGTGTGTGTATATGATGTGTGTATATGGTGTGTGTGTATATGGTGTGTATATGGTGTGTGTATATGGTGTGTATATGGTGTGTGTATATGGTGTGTGTATATGGTATGTATATGGTATGTGTATATGGTGTGTATGTGGTATGTGTATATGGTGTGTGTATATGGTGTGTATATGGTGTGTGTATATGGTGTGTGTATATGGTGTGTATATGGTATGTGTATATGGTGTGTGTATATAGTGTGTGTATATGGTGTGTGTATATGGTGTGTGTATATGGTGTGTGTATATGGTGTATGTATATAGTGTGTGTATATAGTGTGTGTATATGGTGTGTGTATATGGTGTGTGTATATGGTGTGTATTTAAATATTGTTTAATAAACTTTCATGAACAGGAAGTGACTTCTGTAAAACAACATGTTTTATTAAATTCAATGATAATCACATTCACAAAACAAAAATAATGTTCATCACAGTATGAGTGAATTTAACAATACGAGTATGTACAACTGAGAACACGAACGCGTGGTGAATCAATATTCAATGACCTGTACTCTGTTCAATGAAGTCCAGAAAACTACGAGACCCAGAGTGCATTGCTGAAAGAATCATCCAGTCACAGAGCTCCAAATTCTTTGTTGCCGTGCAGAAAAATAAAATTAAACGTTTTTCTCATTCAAGTTTTCTCGGAGCTCCGCCTGGTGGCTGTTTGAGGAACTGCAGCGTCTTCTTGTGGGGTGTTTCCGCTCTGCCCTCCTCTGGCAGAGGGAGGAACTGCAGCTCCACTCACAGCAGTAGTATTAGTCATATTAGTAGTACTACAGTAGCAGTAGTTACATTGATAATAATAATAGTAGCAGTAGTAATAACAGTACTTACAGTAGCAGTAGTGATACTAGACTATTTCTTCTACATACTCATCATCAACAGTGAGTAGTACCAGAAGCAGTACTATAATAGTTGTACTAGCAGTAATACTTAAAGGTTACTGGCAGTAGTAGTATTTGGATACACAAACTGATTTTGTACTGTAGTACTTTAGATACTGTAGTAGCAGTAGGAATGGTGGTAGTGCAAACAGTACTACAGTCAGACTGAGAGTAGTTTACTACTTCTATTACTGAGGTAATAGTACACATGTATGGAAGAATTATCCTCTCTTTATTCAAGAGCGTAGATTTTCAGTTTGAGAGCGTGATTTCTCCTCGTGCTCACAGTTTGTGCTCGCGCTCAGATTTCTGCTGCTTTCTTTCAAAATGTGAGCATGAGCAGGAGAGATAGATACGATCATTCTTCCATGCACATGACTTTGAAAGTATAAACAGTATCAGAAGTAGTCGTACTTTTACTCTAAAAATTGTTACTTTGTATATTCATATACTTTTTACTGCAGGTACTTTTGTTACTTTCACTGTTCTCAGTGCAGAAATGTCGCAGTATTTGCTACTTTTATCCAAAGGATGTGGTAGAATAGTATCAGTAGTAGTATCAGTAGTAGTATCAGTTGAAGTAGTACTTACAGGAGCAGTAGTCGTAGAAAAGGAAAGACGGTGACATGCTAAAAGGTTAACGCATCTTTTTGTTGTTGAGCTGTCAGCCAATCAGAAAGTCTCCATGCAGATGCTGAAGTGTTTTACTCTGCAGGTCTGTAGTTCCTCAGTACAAACAGTCTGTCAGACACTTGTTCAATTCAATACTCCAGATCCGTCTCAGACAAACAACTATTTTCCCAGACCAGTCAAGACGACGCCTGCAGAGATGATTTATTTCTCATCATTACTGTGACGTAACGACGTGAGCTCTAAGTGAAATAAATAACTTGACTTGGTAACTCTTGGTAAGACTTCATCGCAAACCAGCAACCAATAAAACCAAAAGCTTTATGTCTATGTGCTGCCTTGATCTCGACCTCTCAAAGTCTTGGGTCATGGTCATGGTCTTGGTCTATGATGATGGTCATCGCCACACCTTGACGATGACTGGGTCTCGTTTTAGAAGGTCTTGACTACAACGCTGCACATTTACAACAACACGGTCAGTGCATCAGAGACTAAAGATGGAGCTTTTTGTAGTCCACCACAGTTTCACCACAGACCACGTCACTGCGTCGCCTCGTGTCAGTCTCACTAAGTTCTTATGAATTCATGAAGACTTGAAATCGATACATTAATTATGAAGTTGAATTTGTAATCAGCCCTCTGATTGGTCAGTACTGCTCACTACCATGAAGTTGTTGAACACATTCACTGCTGGTGTGAGTACACAGGAGAAGAAGTAGCATGGTCATCAGTAGTGTTAGCAGCAGTAGTATTTACAGTCAGCAGCAGCAGCAGGCGTGTCAATGTTCACAGCTGCTTCATGCAGACTCGACAGCGGCTGATCAAACTTCCCGGAAACTCTCCTGGATCGGTCCGTGGCTTCGGTTTACTGCAGGACGACAGAAACACACCGACATGTTTGATTCCAGCTCATCGTTCACAGCCTGAATTATCTCAAGAACTCATTCATAAAAACATGAAGAAGATGAAGAAGATGAAGAAGATGAAGAACATGAAGAAGATGAAGAACATGAAGAAGATGAAGATTAAGAAGATGAAGATAAAGAACATGAAGAACATGAAGAAGATTAAGAAGATGAAGAACATGAAGAACATGAAGAAGATGAAGAAGATGAAGAACATGAAGATGAAGATAAAGAACATGAAGAACATGAAGAAGATAAAGAAGAAGAAGAACATGAAGATGAAGAAGATGAAGAACATGAAGAAGATGAAGAACATAAAGAACATGAAGAAGATGAAGATGAAGAAGATGAAGAACATGAAGAAGATGAAGATGAAGAACACGAAGAAGATGAAGAAGATGAAGATGAAGAACATGAAGAACATGAAGAAGATGAAGATGAAGAACATGAAGAACATGAAGAAGATGAAGAACATGAAGAAGATGAAGATGAAGAACATGAAGAACATGAAGAAGATGAAGATGAAGAACATGAAGATGAAGATGAAGAACATGAAGATGAAGAGCATGAAGAAGATGAAGATGGAGAACATGAAGAAAATGAAGAAGATGAAGAGCATGAAGAAGATAATGAAGATGAAGAACATGAAGAAGATAAAGAACATGAAGAACATGAAGAAGATGAAGAAGATGAAGATGAAGAACATGAAGATGAAGAGCATGAAGAAGATGAAGAACATGAAGAAGATGAACATGAAGAAGATGAAGAGCATGAAGAAGATGAAGATGAAGATGAAGAAGATGAACATGAAGATGAAGAACATGAAGAACATGAAGAAGATGAAGAACATGAAGAACATGAAGAACATGAAGAAGATGGATTCTGTTGATTTAAACCTTTGACACCAACATGAAACAAGAAGTCTGAACCTGGGTTCATCACATTTGTTTTTATTTTAGAGTATTTTTAATGAGAGAACACCTCATTTGCATATTTAAACATCACATCTGTCTCATGGTCCAGCTGCTGGTTGGTCAGGGCGCCGCCCTCTGCTGGTGTTTCAGAGGACTGCAGCGGTCTCTCTGCATGTTTCTGATGTTTAAACTCTTAGCAAAGGCTGAATGTTTCTTTAAGCAGCAGATTTTACATGCACATATTGAAACAATGTCATGATGAAGGTGTTTGGTACCTGAACATGTCGTCGGGGTTGAGGGCGGTGAGCCAGTAGCTGTAGGAGTCGGCGTAGTAGTTACAGGTTCCTCTGCCGTGACACTCGATGAAGGGAATCTTCCTGAAGTTTTCCAAACACGATCCAGGAGACACCAGAAGCTGACCCGAGCCCTCCGCCCCAACTCCGGTTTCCTAAAGAAGGACGGCGTCCACAGCGGACGTCAAAGGTCAAAGTGCGTGAGGGCTTCACACAGGTCGACTCAACGTGAACAAAGTGTCAGCTCACCATCACAAAGGAGTATCCGGACCAGAGGGGGTCCCAGCCTGAAGGACACTCTGGAACTGAACTGGTCTGACTGTGGACGGAGATCACATTGGCTCTGGCCTCACACACAGAACACCTGGAACACACACACACACACACACACACACACACACAGAGAACACCTTTACACACCACACACACACGCTCACACCTGTGACGCGTTGTTTTTAGCGTGTGTGTTACCGGCTGATGTAATTCTTTAATGAATCTCCGGAGATGAGCGGCACGCTGCTCGGCATCACTTGCTCAGTTGACAGCCAATAGGAGTAGTCGTTGCGCGAGGCGTAGCGACAGGTGCTCTCAGTGTTACAGAACAGGAAGGGCATGGTGGTAAAACGAAGTAAACAGCTACCTAATGTACCTGAAGAGGAGAGGACAGCGTTACTGACAGTGAGTCCATGACGCACCGATCAGCCCAACATTCAGACCTCAGAGGTGAAGAACACGGATTATCACCTTCAGATCTGAGGAGTCAGGTGGTTTAGCAGTAGAAGAGGGATCTACACAGTATCATGCAGGTGGGCTGATCGGTGTACATACATGTAGTGTAGAAACCAAACATTAGCACAGTACTCAAGTAAATCTACTGAAGTTACCCAGGTCTTGTCCGTGAGCTCGGTTGTTCCCGTTGATGAACAGCAGCGAGTATCCGCTAAACATCGGAGTAGACCCCGCAGGACATTCAGGGACGAAGTGACTCTGGCTGTGTCTGGTGAACAGGAAGCCGTCCTGCTCTGGTGTGTCGGCGTAGGGACCCGGTCGACCTGGACGACCTTTAGCACCGGCTGAACCTTTTGAACCTTCCTCACCTGTCAATACAGAGTCATTTATGAATGGAAGAACTGACATTAAAACATGCTCCCTTCAGTTCACAGAGTGTTTTTAATAAGCTGACAGGAGATCAGATTCCTGACCTTTAAGTCCATGGACGCCCGGGTCTCCCTGATCCCCTTTCAGTCCAGGACGACCAACTAGTCCTCTAATACCAGCCTTCCCTTTGCTGCCCTTTGAACCTGGAACATTCAAACATAGAATTACTCAAGTTATTCTGTTTAAACCTGAGACCTGAAATCTTGTTCCAGACTCACCTGGAAGTCCATATTTTCCTGGGATCCCTGGGGGTCCAGTTTTTCCTGAGGGGCCTGGCTCTCCAGGCAAGCCATCGTCCCCTGGAAACATCACCACGTCTCTAGACACATCCTCCCCCCTCTTGCCTGCAGAGAGCAGTATTCGATACTACATTCAATAACCAGCATACAGTATTTAGTACAGGGTAGTACAGGTATTAGTACACAGTAGTACTACATCAGAGCAATACTCAGGTGTGATTGGACAGTTCTGCTGTTCATTGTGTGATGTCACTATGTTACCTCTGTTCCCAGGTGGTCCTGGAGGTCCTTGTGCGCCCTCGTCACCTGGTTTTCCATCATCCCCCTTCAGACCTGAAACAAACACAGTCCACAGAGATAAGACCAACACGATGATGACCGCGGACGCAGGATGTGCATGTGTTTGTTTATGTTCAATATATTGGTTTTTCTTACCAGGAGGTCCGGTGCCACCAGTTTCTCCCATCTGGCCTTTGGGTCCAGGTGGGCCTGGTGGACTGTCTTCACCCTGTCAACAACAACAACAACTGTATTAAGTACAATCTGATGGTTTAAATTCTGTAGTACATCATAACAATGGGATGTACTGACCGGCAAGCCATGTGGGCCAGGGTCACCAGGGGAACCAGATGGTCCTTGGTCACCTGGGGCTCCTTTAGATCCCTTGTCTCCTTTAAAACCAGGACCTGGAGAACCAGGAGGACCCCGAAGGCCTGGTGGACCTACAGAGACAGAGACAGCAGCACAGTTAATGTTCACTGAAGTTTGTTTGTCTCTCTTTCTATGCAGATGATACTGGTTTGTGATGATCTGATTTATGTTGGCTTCTCCTTGTCCTCCTCAATCTGATTCTTTGAAGGTACATAAACCTCAAGCTTGGAACAACTCTGAGGCCTCTGACAAAAGAACCTCATCTGGCCTCAGAGGTGTTGGTGTCATGAAACTTGAACTGTCTGTTCAGGTCCACAAAAAGCTGTCAGTCATTTGTTGTTGCCGGTTAATGGAGCACCTCCACCACAAGTATAGGAGATCAGTTTCAGCCTGGACCAAAGTTTTGGACCAGCTGAAATCCCAAGAACCACACAAGGTTCGGGACAACAAGAGTTGAATTTACAGAGAGCTGAAGCAGAAAAAAGTGAGTCACAACTATTAATAACTATTAATCAACAACTCTCAGTCAAAACGTTTACACCTTCATGGATGAGAACTCCTCACTGCTGTGAGAATACCAGTTAACTCATAGTGTCATCTATAAATAAATCTATCAATATTCAATAAATGATTATCTTATCTTAAACTATGTGGGTCTCATCACCTCTGGGTCCTTGTTCTCCGGGCAATCCATTTTCTCCGTTGTCTCCTTTAATACAGAGTCCCTTCACACCAGTTTCACCAGGAGGTCCAGGAGGTCCAGGAGAACCATAACAGCCTGGTGTTCCCCCAGGGCCATAAGGACCAGGAGGACCACAGGGACCAGGAGGACCCATCTCCCCAGCACAACCTGACGAGACAAGAAGAGGTGCAGAGTGGATGTTCTATTTCTTCTTCTTTAGTTCTGACTGAAAACGAAATTCATAATCACCACTGAGGACTCACCAGGTGCACCCTTCTCCCCTTCTGGGCCGCTGGGTCCGATTCCAGGAGCTGGGGGAAGAAAGCCAACCAATCAGAAGAGAGAAAAGCAAACCAACACCACCTGGATTATAAAAACCAAGCGGAAGCAGCTCAAAACAAGATGGTTCTACCTCCCATAGCCCCTTTCTCTCCAGGAGGCCCAGGTATCCCATCTTGTCCCTGGTTTCCTCTGGGACCAGCTGGACCAGGATCTCCAGGAGGACCTCTGTTACCTGAAAATGAAGGGATATTTAATCCACTGTGGGGACAGGTGTGTCACTGGAAACAGTACTAACCAATAGTACTGCTACCCAATGACATGCATGTACCTGTGAGTCCGGTGGGCCCTGGAGGGCCATTTTCCCCTGGAGAACCATCACAGCCCTTTTCACCAGGGGGCCCAGGGGGACCTAAGATGGACAGACATGTAACATTTAGCTTGTGGAGGTTGGAGTAAAATCTGCAGTGTTTTCTGGTGGACTGGAATTTCTCTTATTTCTCCAAGACAGGAGAAATCTTCAAGGACACTTGGACCAGGACCAGGTTTTAGCTGTATAGTGACTTTCATCTCATTGATTAGCGGTCTGGTCATTGAGACCGGTTGTAGAAACTGCATTAAGTATGAACTCTAATGAATCAGACCTCTACATCCCGGGGCACCAGGGTTTCCACGGTTACCACAGGGACCGTGGCATCCTGGAGGACCAAAGCTTCCATCGTCCCCTGGAATCCCCTTCACACCTGGAAATCCAGCTAATCCTGGATTCCCCTGAGAGGAGAATAAGGGAAGAGAAGACACTTTATTGTTTGAAATGAATCTTTAAGGAGCTTTCAAATCTATAACAGAAGATATCCAGATCACAAATATATAAATACGTCAAATTAATAATCAAAATAAAATTAATCTCTCAACTGCTACCGGTGTCTGCTAGTCATTTCTCTGTGCATCACAGGATTCTGATTTAAAATGCTGCACTAAGGGCTTTGTACCATTGAATATATTTAATGCAATCATGATACACTCTATAGGAAAAAAGTAAATTATTATTTATAAAATAAAAACTAAAAACAGCAGCAGTAGTTGCCGTGGCATGACAGCGGCAGCGTTTGAGAGGTTAATTAAGAAAACCTCGCAAATTAATGCAGAAATCACGTAATGGAAATGCTACTGCCAAATACAACTGTGACGACTGTTTTATAAAATAAAAACTAAAAAAGAAAATTGAATTTGAATTGTGAGAACTGAATGTTCAGTTGCAAACTAATAAATTCGATTTCAAATTACAATTCAGATTCAGTTTTTTTCAATGCAGTGATTCAAACTGAACAATACGAATTTAAATCATGTAATTCAAATTCAGTTTTTTTTTTATGCAATTATTCAAGTCAAGCAATTCAAATTCAAGTATAAATGATTCAAATTCAAGTATAAATGATTCAAATTCAGTTTCTGGTGGCATATATATTTCAGCCCATAGATAAAATTAAAAGTTAATTAAAAGTGATGATACTTTATCTCTTAAAGAGTAACTTTGGTATTTTTTATGTCCAATGGAGACAACTATAATAACACACTGTCAAAGTAACACGCTGGTTTTACTGAAGCTCAGATTTTTGTTTGTGATACCTTCTCTCCTGTACGTCCTTTGGCTCCTGGTCCTGATGAACTTGGTTCTCCTTTTGGACCTTTGGGACCTGTTGATCCTGGTTTACCACCTGGACCAGGATCGCCACAAGGCCCTGCTGAACCTTTCGGACCTTTATGACCTGGATGAAAAAAGCAGAGAGACGGAGATCATCAGTCTACTTACTGTTCAAGAGAGTCCATGTTGATGTTTTAGAAGCACACAGTCTTCACACATGTTGATCAGTATTTACTCAGTATCACTGGAAGTGATCAACAACAAAATCAACAGTAAAATCCTGATATTTGTCTTTTTAAAATGTTTTTAGGGACAGTTTGTGTTGGGGGAATGTTACCTGGTATCCCCATCTCTCCTTGGTCACCGTCAGGTCCAGAGATACCGGGAAGACCATTCTGTCCTTCTCTGCCGGGGTCTCCAGGAGGTCCTGACAGACACACACATTCATCAGCTGTCAAATCATAATTTCATAGTCTTGTGAGGTAAAAGTCATTCTAATAAACAAACTGTATTTCCAGTTTGTTTTGTTCACCTCGTGTCCCAGCATTTCCAGGTCTACCCTTCATACCATCGGGTCCCGCCGGCCCCGGCAAACCCTGCTCTCCTTTATCACCAGTGAGACCTGCGGCACCTGAAGGTGCAACAGGAAACAGACAGAGCCCAACACTGGTTAGAAAGTGGAACTCAAATACCTTAGAGCAGATTTATTGTGTGATGCACAGAGTCCAGGTTACAGGCAAGATGTTTTCATTCTTTATGCTAAGCTAACCAGCTGTAAATGTCTAGGTGAAAGACAGAGTCAAAGTAAAGATTGACAACAAAACCAGGCCCAGAATAGAACCCTCATTAACACTGAAGGTTACGTCACGCAGATTAAAAACTAATCAGTGATACTTGATAGTTCCTTGCTACTACATTCACGTAGACCTGAACAGAACATAGTACCAGGTTCTCCAGGGTCCCCAGGATCTCCAATGATCACGATAGATGTCGTGCTTCCTTTTGGTCCAGGTTCTCCTAGGTCCCCCCGTGGCCCAGGAGGCCCCCGAGCACCCTGGATGCCACCTGCACCAGTCTGACCTGAAAGACAGAGATGTTGTACAAAGTTACAGTCAGAAAGAACGGTTTGAAGAAAAACCCACGAATACAGAAAAGAATCTTACAACAGCATCGTCAGCATGGAGGATTATCCCTACCAACATTAGGACAATGCTGTTTTGGAAAGACTCTTTATCTGGTGACACTAACCCTGAATGGTTACAAATGGAAAACTCCTCTTGTCTTCATACTTCTTTACACTCACTGTCAAAACTCTTTTGGAATCCATGTCTAAATACACCTCAAATCCAATTGTGAAACACTCTTTTAGAATCCTGACACAGTTCAGACGAGGTTTCTCTCTCAAAGATTTGCCCACTTGTGCTCCTATAACAAGAAACCACCAGTTCATGTCATCAGTTATAGACGTTGCTTTTCATGAATGGGTTAATAGAGGAGTTGCCACAACAGAAAATGTATTCATTGACAAATCTTTTGCGTCCTTTGATCAATTAAAGCTTAAATTTAACGTCCCAAATTCTAATTTTTTTAGATTTCTGCAGCTCCGTAGTTTCATATCAAAATCATTTCCCATCCCAGCCACCCGACTCCCTTTTAAATGACATTCTGAAGCTTAACTCAGGCTCCAAAGGGATTATTGGAAACATATACTGCTCACTAAACATATAATTTGGAGCCTTTGACATCACTAAAGACTCAATGGGAGAGCGACTTGGGGTTTGAACTTCCTGAGAATATCTGAGAAAGAGCTTTAGATAGAACACATTCTTCTTCAATCTGCTTACGACATACGGTTATGATGATGATGATAGGGGCTTTATTTTGTCATTGTAGCAGTACAAGTACAGTACAACGAAATTGCAAACCAGTCTGTCCATACAAATAATACATGTAATATGACAAGTGGGGGAGGACAGGACAGTGTATGGTAGCCAAAGGAAAGAAGAAAAAAGGGATACAACATGGGGAGAGGGGAGGAGAAAAAAAGAACAACCCGCAGTCTGTGCTCCTGTCAGGAGTACAATCTGGGAGCAGGACAAAAACACCTCAGCAGTTTTAGCACATATACAGTACACTCTACAACATGAGACACATCACTAGCAACCAGGGGATAGGGGATGGGGGGTTTGAGTAATCCCAGCACAGACACGCCATCCGGTCCTGCTTCGTTGAGAGCCAAACGAGAAAGTCCAGTTCAAGGTTATGCATCGCCTGCATTGGTCTAAAGTAAGACTAGCAAAGTTCACTCCTAGTATCGATCCCATTTATGATCGATGCAGGCAAACACCAGCCACCCTCTCACATATGTTTTGGTTTTGTTCAAAACTAGACAATTTCTGGCAGTCAATATTTAAAACCTTTAAGATGTTTTCCGAGTACCTATAGAACCTTCTGCCATTACTGCCATATTTAGAGTAACTCCTCACGACGCTCACTTTGACCGCCAGGCGAACAGTGTGATGGCTTTTGCATCTCTTGTAGCTAGGCGATTAATACTGTTTAAGTGGAAGGAGAAACTTCCCCCAGATGTGGACCAATTACCTTCTACATTACTTGGTATTAGAGAAGATTCGTTATTCTACAAGAGGATGTATTCAAAAATTTTACTCTACATGGAAACCTTTTTTAAGTTATATAGAGAAATTAGATGTCGCTAATATTGGTGTTTAATATGACTGATCCTGTATTGTGTATAATCTGCAACCCATAAGGACCGCTTTTGATGACTTACAGAATTTTTAATTCCTTTTTTTTTCTATTATTTATTTACTTACATATATTTTCGTATATGTATTTTTGAAATGTACATGATGCATGTAATACAAGTGTTTGCTTACAAGCTCAATCAATATTGGGTTGTCAAATGGTACAGTAATATTGTTGCAGGGATGGGGCACTGTTGGAGCGAGTGGGGGTGATGTTTATATTTGTATTATTTCTGACCACTTATGTTTCTGTACTTTGTACACTATCTCTCTTTGTATAAACATCAATAAAAAGAAAAACTTGGAGTAAAAAAAAAAGAAGAAGAAAGAACTGTTTGATTTTTAAACTGATTGAGAAATTGAATAATTGAGAGATGAAACCTTTCGGTCCTGGTAGTCCAGTCGCTCCTGGTTTCCCATCCTCCCCTGGACTCCCAAGTGGTCCTGGAGGACCTCCGTCCCCTCTGACGCCTAAAACACATGCGTGAATGTTACTTTTAACAGGTCTATAGCAATGCTAGCACTGTGAGTTTGACCTGATGATGTTGAAAAGTCACCTTCGGATCCTGGCTTCCCATTGTCCCCTGTCAAGCCCTTCGGTCCAACTCCTCCTACTGGCCCTAAAGGTCCATCAAACCCTGGGGCCCCATTTGGCCCCTGAGGTCCCATAAATCCCACACCCGGCAGCCCAGGGTCACCCCGCACACCTTTTGTGCCTCGGGGCCCTGCAAGACAAGATACCTGTTAGACTGAGAGACAGGTGAGATTTCTCCTTTTGGTTTTAGTTTATACTAAATCCTACAAACTCTCTGCTCAAGAAACACGGAAAAATCTGTCACCAGCTTGTAATGATGTTACCTGTAAATCCGATGATGCCAATCTGCCCCTGCTCTCCTATTGGTCCAGGAGCTCCAGGTAAACACAGTCCAACAGAACCAACAGGACCAGGTACACCATCCAGACCACTACGACCTGAGAGACAATTCAGTTCACTTTGGGTGTCTTCAAACCTGTGTTATTCAGTCCATTTGAATCAGACTTGTTTTGGGACTCCAGCCTTGGTACGATTTGGTTGGGACTTTACTGAAACCCTTAAAGGAAGTCTGTCTGAGTCAGGTCACAAACAAGTTAAACCTTTCACATGTTAAAGCTTCTTGTAGGAAACAGTCTTCAATGAACTAAACAAGTCCAGTTGCCTTTGACAACCTTCAACAGGTACTTTGACCTGGGTTGACCTGAATAATGAATGGAGATCGACTACCTTCCCATCATTCCTACATGACCTACCTTCAGGTCCTGGTGGTCCGTCCTGTCCTGGTGGTCCTTGATCACCATCTGGTCCTGGAGGTCCAGGGTTTCCTGTGGGGCCCAGAGAGCCATCTTCCCCCTGGAGCCCTGGCTGACCCTGCTGACCTGGGAATCCGACACCCCTGTCCCCCTGAGAACAATTTGAAATCAGTAAGTCAGGATAAGGAAGACTCCTTAGAACTTCTGTTCACACTCTATGACCTAAAGCCTCATTTATCAGAATTCTGAGGTTCCTGGGCCCTAAATTTCCTTTCTTCATGTTAAGGAGTATCTGTCTGCATGAGTCAACTTTACCTTGGGGCCTGGCATCCCTGGAGGGCCTGATGGCCCCGCTCGTCCTTTGAGACCAAAACTTGGTAAACCTGGAATTCCTGGAACACCTTTGTCTCCTGAGCCGGACAAAAACACATACTGTTATTTGTTGTCTTCCATACTTTGAAACCTCTGATGATTTTATTTATAAGTCTGACCTTTGAGCCCCGGAAAGCCTAGATGGCCCATAACTGAAAATCCATCAACTCCTCTTTCTCCCTTTAGACCAACAGCGCCTGGATCACCTGGATGTCCTGTCACACCTGAGACCAGCAGAGACAACAGGTGAGTCAACGTCAACTTTCTGATGTTTTTATAACTTGATTTCTGTAGATTAAGAATCAACAATAAGGACGACACACAAAGCCACAGCGGATAGATCAGACTCACCTGGAGGTCCGGTGTTTCCAGATATTCCTTTATCTCCCTTTTGTCCTGGATCTCCTGGAGAGACTTTGACTTTACCTGGAGAACCTTTTTCCCCTGAATGAACAAACAGATGAGACATTTCATTAGCATGATAACAGAACCGGGCTCAGCAGCCAGACTGGACCGGGTTGGAGCACAGCCTCTGAGACCAACAGTGAATAACGTTACAGTACCGAGGTGACTTACAGACTTTATGATGGAAACAGTGATAAGTAGTGAACCGCTACCACGAGTGTGACTGCCTAAAGTTCCCCTTTACCTGGTTTTCCAGGATCTCCTCGCTGTCCTGGGACACCCACACTGCCTTTAGGTCCTGGAGGTCCTGGAGCCCCGATTCCAAGAGGACCTGAAGGTCCCATCTGTCCTAATAGACCTCTGGGGCCAGTCACCCCGAATAGACCCCTTTCACCTTTCTGACCAGGAGGCCCCTGAGAGATAAACAGTAGTTCATCATCTACATATTGTATGTTATCCAATGAAGTGATCTTCTCTTGTCGACACAGGATTGGAATGGATTGGTTGCACTGGAAACACACCTCATTTACTCACCTTGTAAGGTCTAAGATAGATAAAGACACGTTACTGAACCAGCTTTAAAATACTCACAGGGTTTCCTTTTGGTCCAGGAACACCTTTCGGTCCTGCAACTCCTGCATGTCCACCTTGCCCCATGAAACCTGGTCGTCCCACCTCCCCAGGGTCCCCATCCTCACCCTTCTCTCCCACTCTCTGCATGATCCCAGGGTCACCAATGGGACCTGGGGGCCCTGCGAAGCCAGGGAGACCAAAGCGTCCCTAAAGACAGATGGACAAAGAGACAGCCATGAGGAATCTCAAATCAAACTGCATCCAGGTATTATACAGTCTATGGAATGGACTCTTCTCCTCGCTACTTTGAATGATCAGTGTGTGATGTGCACCTAGACACCTAGTTAGGATGGGTCTGCTTGTCCAAGGTAGTCTATCTGTGATAGAAGAGCTTAAGGAGGCGATTGATGAGCTTACCTGTGGACCAGGTGGTCCTCCAGCACCTTTGATCCCTTCATGACCTTTGGGTCCTGGAAAACCAATTGAACCTGGAAACAAACATCACAGACAGACAGGTGAAATCTACCTGCTCTGAATCTGATTCTGGATCAGATTCTACTGTCTGCTGGTCCATCTACAGCTAGAGTCAGGTGTGGTTCTTACCTTCCACCCCATCTTCACCTGGCTCTCCTGGTTCACCTGCAGGTTCAGGATGGCCGTAAACTACTTGACAGACCGTGCACACCTCTCCTTTCTCACCTGATAAACAAAAGTCAAATGATTATGCAAAACATTATGATTTAAACTACAAGGTAAGCTTGGCCTCTTCACAGTAAGAAGGTCCCGGTTTGGAGACCACTGACAGGCAGAACCTTCACCAGATAAACTTTGGACGCTATGACTAGAACATTTGTGAACCACTGATGTAGAGTTTGTTTAAATATTGTAAGTTGTCCCCCTTCCTCTCACCCACTCACCCGGCTCTCCGTTCTTCCCTCTGATTCCTGGAAATCCCACCAGTCCTTTTGGACCTTTAGTTCCTGGATAACCAACATCTCCGGGGACAAACTCTGACGGACAGAATGACAAAAATTTTGATTTGATTGTAGTAAACCAAAAGAACTATAAGAATCTCACCGGTATAATAAAAAAACTTTAATAATACTGTTGTAAAGTACTGTTTTAGATACGTTTATTAACAAGTTTTTTTTCAGTACCTTAATAGAAAACAGCTGTCACCATTATATTTATTTAAAACATATTTGCCATTACAAATTAATTGTATATATTTCTTCTAACCTTTAAGGTTTATTAGAAAGATCAGAGGCTCCAGGATGCTTCCCTGAGGGACTCCACAACTTACATTAAAGAAGGACAACTGATTCCTTTAGAGAAGCTCCCTTTTATTTTCATTCTACTTTTTACTATTTGACTACTGTACTTGTCCTTTACCTCATTCACAATGTTGATATTTTTAAAAGTAAACTCAACTTTAGTCTGACTTTTACTTGAATTGATTATTTAGTTAGTTAGTTTGTCTTTTCATACATTTTAATCTGTGTTTTTTGTTCGTTTATTTTGTTTATTTATATACACAAACACTAAACACTGTATTTGAATGTGTTTTATTGTTTTGTTTTTAACTCTTTAATTAAACCAAGTGTTAAACTTCAGACTGAAGACTGTGGACCACAAAACCTCTTCAGTCCCACGAAGACCTGAACAGAGAAACACAAACACACCAGTGGCACAACATTACCTGGTATTCCTGGTTCTCCTGGTTCTCCTTGAATTCCAGGATTCCCTGGAACTCCAGTTTGTCCTGGGGGGCCATTGATAACAGGCCCTGGGTCTCCAGATTCTCCTTTGGGTCCAGATAAGCCAGGCGGTCCCTGGGACCCCGGTGGACCAGGGATACCCACACCTTGAAGGCAAGAAAAACATATTCAATATTTAGTTATTATTACATCTGTATTTAATTTACGAAATAAGGTTTTTGCGTTTCTTCGTGGTCTAATTCTACTGCTGTCTGCTGAGTCTCAATACCGTTTGATCTGATTATTGTTATTAATGATTGATTGTTGTCACTAATGCAGTACTGAGTGTACCTGGTTCACCCCGTAGTCCAGGAAATCCAATGAACCCTGAAAGAAAGCAGAGAAGAACGTTACTGTCTGTTCATCGGCAGATTCAGCTCACATTTAGGTGGACAGACGTGAGATAATCCAGAATGACTGGAACATTTTCTGGAACATTGTAATTCATTTCTGTTAGATAGAAACAATATCTGACACCAAGAAAACTTCAGATTTCCATCCTGCTAAATTTAATGATTTTGCGTGAAGATGGACTCCATTCATGTTGGTCTACCTTGTTCTCCAGGGACTCCGGGGGATCCTTGGAGGCCGGGGACTCCTTGCTGACCCTTTAGTGATTTGTAATTCCAGACCGTCTGATAAAAACACACAGACACATATTCGACATGAAGGCTCAGCTCAGAAAAGAGTTGAATGTTCTGCACATCGTCTCTGTTCAAACCAAGAAACTTCATTTCACAGCGTCTGTAAACTGAAATCACTCTTTTTCCTAAGGACTGTTCACTGTGAGTTTAAAAACAAAGCAGAGGATCATTTGTTTATTCGTTATCTAACACATTAATAAAACACTGCAAGTTAGCTAAGAGGCTAATCTGTGTCTCTGGACAGATGTTACAAAGTTATTGAGATCATTTATATGCATGCAGAGCAATAATAAAATATTGATGTCAGGAGAAACATCATTCAGGACACAATTTAAAACAGTGTGAGGGTTAATGTTAGTAGAAATATGGAGTAAATAAGATGACAGCAAAGACACACACACAGTTTCTAAAATAATTAAAGTGTTTAAGACAAAACAAGCATGCCTGCAGGAGACCAAATGAATCATGAAATTGTTTATTATGTGGCCTCGTGTTTCATTTATATTTGAGTATTCCATCATCTTTGTTCACTGTTCTTTGACATGCTTAGGTCGTCTTGTTCACGTGAAGCTCCACCTGCTGTCCAACATGGAGGTCTGTGGGATTTGTTGAAACCTTCATGGTCAGATTTTACCCACAACATTAGAGTGGGAGTGTTGTTTCTGTAGTCAAAGATTCAAGACCGGGTTGGAGCTCAGCCTCTGAGACCAACAGGGAATAACGTTACAGTACTGAGGTGATTTACAGACTTTATGATGAAACATTGATACGTAGTGAAGCGCTAACTGAACTGACTCAGCCCGGGAAGCCAGGAGCCAAACCCGGCAAGAAAACCACCTGTTAGACCGGACACCGCCGGTTCAGAGGTTCTGTCGCTGTGTTCACTGTTAGACTGGACACTGCTGGTTCAGGGGTTCTGTTCAGTCACAGGAAGATAGACGTAGACACACTAGCGTTCTGTTCAGTCACAGGAAGATAGACGTAGACACACTAGCTTGTAGTGTGTAGCTAGCTTCAATGTTTTGTTTTTGACAACCTGGCTCTTATTTTGGTAGAACAAGCCTCCTTCCTGTCATGATGTCATAATCAGTAGTCCAGACTCACCTCTCCTGGAGGACCTGGAAATCCACCATCACCTTTCTCTCCCTAAAAAACACACACATGATCAACACTCACACAGTACTGAACGTATTACTGCAGTAATACTTCCTGTACTTCATACAGTACTCACTTGGGATCCTTCAATACCTGGAGGACCAAGGAAACCACGATGCCCCGGGTCTCCCTGCAGACACAGACCTTAAGTTAATGTAATGATCAGAGTCAGACTCTTCACAACACACGGTTCTGGTTCTGGAGTATACATACTCCACTAGTCCAAAACTGGACTCTTGGCATGTTACCTGCCCTCCCAGCTCTCCAGAGATTCCGTCCTTCCCAGGTTTACCCTACAACACAAACCCCATGTTAGACCAGGATAACACCTGTTCAGGTTCAGGTCAGAATCACTGGGGTCTCTCTCTCTCTCTTACCAGTGAGCCAGGATCACCTGGCTCGCCCTTTTCTCCTTTTACCCCCCGGTTCCCTGGGACACCCTGGAGGACAAAACAATACAATACATACACAATCATGATCAAAAGTCAGTCCAAGCAAACATCATTCTGCTTTGTGGATGACATAAGTTTTCAGTGAGACAGACTTTGACTTACAAGAAGTCCAAGACAACCCTTCTCTCCAGTGTCACCTGGTTCTCCCTGAAGTATAACAACACAAATATCAGTGAAAACACCATCAGAGAGATAAAACAGCAAATAAAATAAAAAACAATGAAATAGGTGAGTGTTTGGAAGCTTCTTGAAGCATTTTTTCCAATTTGTTGAAGGCAGCCACAACAATTACAATAAGCAAGACGAAAGGAAACAAAAACATGAATGATTGTTTCAAAATCTATTTTTCTTAGTTGGCATTGGACGACTTGGCACTCAATGTTCATGTGTTGGTCAAAGAGAACTCAAAGTTTTTTTGTGGTTTTCTCTACGCTTGCTGATCTGGAACTAAAGCACCGCTGGACTTTTGGGGAAATACTCTCAGAACCTATGATGATGAGGACTTCTTTGGTTAGAGTTAAGTTGAAGGAAGTTTGACATTCATGGTAGTCTTGCAGGGTAGAGATTAGACTGAGGTGATTAGAATTAAAGGAGATGTATAGCTGGGTATCGTCTGCATAACAGCGATACGAGATACACTTAAACTGACTAATGAAAGAGATAAAGAAAAAAGAAAGTGGGCCAAGGATTGAACCCTGTGGTACACCACATGTAAGCTCATCAGTTGAAGAGACAACAATAGCCAAGTCTGCCAAGTAGGATTCAAACCAATCAAAGGCAGACCTCGTTATACCCGCCCAGTGCTGAAGCCTACAAAGTAAATGAGTAATCGACTGTGTGGAAAGCTGTACAGACCTTTAGTTCTTTGGGTCCTTCAGCGTACAGTTTGATTCCTTTCTGTCCAGGAATCCCTGGCGGGCCGCGATCACCCTGAAGACCAAACATTGTTGATGCTGATGAAGATGATGGCAATGGTAAAGATGAAAGTGATGGTGAAGATGATAGTGAAGATGATAGTGATGGTGAAGATGATGGTGATGATGATAGTAGTGTTATTTCACAGGGTAGAAGTGTGTGAATGCTCACACTGAATTACCATTTGATGGGATTTAATGTGAATTTATAACCTGGGAAACAGCATTAGCATAGCTCACCTTCTCTCCTTGGGGACCCGGGATCACTGGACTGGGACCCTCCTGACCCTGAAACAAAAACACATCACCGTAAACTGAAGTCACATGACCAAACAGAACATCGCGTTTTGATTACTCATTAGCAATTTAAAATGATATCCACTTGTAAGACGAGCCGATGAGTTCAGCTTGTTATAGCACACAAACCTTTTCTCCTTGTAACCCTGGAAACCCTGGATGTCCCTAAATTTACATAACGAAAGCAGCTCATGTCAGTGGATCAAAACACTGAAAACAGTAAAATAGAGTTTGACAGCTTTAGATCTGAAGCATACAGGAAGTCCGGGGGGTCCTGGAAGTCCTGGCAGGCCGGGATCACCTGAATCTCCATTCAGTCCCTGTGACACAAACAGCGAATCAGAGCACAAGAACTGAGGAGGACCGTTTGTCTTGTCAAATAACAAAATGTGACAGTGACTGACATCTTCTCCATCTGGTCCTTGTGGTCCTGTTACACCTTTCTCATCCTGAGACATGGGAAAGACCAACGAGTCTCCCTGAAACCAGAAACAAGACAGAAACATTCTAGAACAACCAGCAAACCTTTGAAGAAGTACACCAAGAGCTAGACAGAGTGACCGTATCAAGATCCTGGAAAACAAGTCTGGTGTCATGAAGTCGAACCAAAGAATGACCAACTGGTCATTACGCGGCTAGTTGGCGTGTTCAGGACGCGTACTCTCACCTTTGCACCTCGACGGCCTGGCTGACCCTGAAACACATGAACATGGTTAGCTTAAGCTTCTCAGAGCTGATTAGCCTAGCTTAGCTTCAGTCAGCAATAATGGAAATGTTGCACATGCATAGGACGTCTTCACAGTATCCAATGACTGCTTAGTACAGGAAGCAGGCTGGACTTACTTTAAGGCCAACAGCTCCTGGAACCCCAGGAAACCCTGGGTACCCAACATCCCCCTGGAAGACACCAGTCAGTATGTCAATCAGTGTTTGTTGGAGCTGGAACAGACCAGTGTGTGGCAGATAGCAGTGTTGTTTCTAATTGCAAATGCCTTGCCTCACCCTCTGAGTCAGTGTTTAGTTCATCCCTTCTGGGCTACTGTAGAAACATGGCAGACTGCGTGGAAAAGCTGCCTATATGGCATCTAATGGTTTGCAACCAAACGAATCACCCCTCACCCCTTAATTCACTTCAGTGTGATTATTGAGATGACTGAAGTTTTCAAATTTCAGGCAGTACAAGGGAATTTCAAACATTTCCAGGAATTTCAAGGCAGTTTTCACCTTATAACCTGTCCGTACAACTTACTTTTGGTGTTCCTCAGTGCTCGATTAAGGGTCTAGGTCAAGTTCTTCATTTATCTTATCCACAGTACGTTACAATACAGCAATTGTTGGCAGTACATTTTGCATGTAACACCTTTTAAGCTTTTCACATTTAATGCCATTACACATGTTGCATTTGAACGTGCAGGAAAGGTTGCAGTAAAAAGAAACGTGAAACAGACACAGTTTGTTTAGGTTTTAGGAAAACATCACTTAAATGCAGTACTTACATCTTGCAGCTATTCATGTTTTTTTAAAATCTTTTGCCTGATTATTTAAAATTATTTAAAGTAAATAAAGTATACAGTCGTCCCTCGCTATATCGCGGACTCGCTGTTTCGCTGATTTTTTTCAGTGTAATTTTGCATGCTTTTTTTTACAGTGTACTGTACAGTATGAACGCGCATTGTGTTCTGCGTCCTGATTAAGGGAGTACTGTACAAAATGCGTGTAAAAAGGTGTATAAAAGTGTGTGGTTTCGTTTACTGCGGGCTATTTTTAGAACGTATCCCCCGCGATAAACGAGGGACCACTGTATAGCTATCTTTCTATCTAAAGTCCAGAATTTTTTCTTTGCAGATGATGTATTTTCCTGTCCACCTGTGTGATAGTAATGATCTGCATCAATAAACTAATGAGACCATGGTGAAATAACAAGGTAATGATGGCTCTGTCTGTCTGTCTGCCTGGGATAATTGGTCGGTCGCAGATTTGGTTATTTGATTTGAACACATTCATGTAGGAAGGCGCAGCACAGAAACAAACAACAACAATAACGAATGTCTTGTATGTGCAGGTAATCATGTCTACCTTTGTCCCGTTGCATCCTGGGAATCCCGGGCGGCCAATGGGACCTTCACGTCCAGAGAGTCCCTGAAAAAACACACTAAATCTTAATGTCTGTATGTGGGTCTCTTTAGCTCCATTTTTGGTCTTCACCACCTCCAAAGGAAATCTCTGCAAGTCATGTTCAGAGACTTTGTAAAACAATGAGCTGAACGTGAACAAAGCTGCAGATTCAGCTGATAATTCACACCAACAGTTTCTACATTGTATGAAGTAACATTGTCATTTCATACATATTTATTAAATACTGATTATCGCCACTTTAAGGAGATGTAACCCTTTTTGATCTCCAGTTTCATCTGATTTCAAATTCATTTAAAATATTATATAATATTAATATTTAAAATATGAATAATATATTATTAATATAATTATTGAATAATTTAATTAATAAAATAAAATGCTGACTTTTAATCTTGAAAAATGTGGCTGTATGATCACAGTCTAATTTATTTATATGCTTTTATATGCTACCTGTACATTCTTTATGTTTTCTGAACGTACTCTGAATGTTATATTATGGTTCTTACCGGCAATCCTGGAGGTCCTGGGAAACCTGGTTTTCCTGGATGACCCTGGAGAATACAAAGAGACTGATGTTTACCTTCATGTAATGGATCCTTCAGTCATTTTATCTGCACTGAGTCAGGTTCATAAAGATAAACGATGATCGAAGGTTGAATCAAGCATCAGTCGTACCAGAGAGCCTTTCAGTCCTGGAGTTCCTGGTGGTCCCAGCTCACCCTGACGACAAAGCAGCAAGAAAATCCTCAGACATTTATGAGAATAACAGCTGGCAGAGATGTGTTGATGCCAGCGGTGCTGGGAATAAAAAGGGGCTGAGGAGAGAACCTGGAGGAACTCCATCTGTTTAAACCTTGTTACCTTTTCTCCAGGTAAGCCCTGGTGGCCTTCGTATCCAGGGTAACCAATCACTCCAGGAAGTCCGTCGTATCCAGGGTAACCAGGTTCACCCTGTGGAGGACAAAGACAGGCAGATAACAACAGAGGTGTGGAACACATCCTGGGTCAGTTCATCACCTGACAAAGACAGTCGTTATGGACAGGTAAGTCAGGTGTGGAACAGATCCTGGGTCAGTTCACCTGCTGTCTACATCAGGTGAATTAATACATAGACGCTGGCTGCCGTCCAGGTTCATTCACAGACAGCTTTGGTGTCATGCTCAGCAGAGAGGAACCAGCTTTTATTCCCCTTCTGAACACACCTGAGATCACAGAGATCACACCTGGGTGGTCTCAGGTAGCTGAGGCGCAGCAAACCGCAGCCCCGACACAAAGACTTCAGGATCTCTCTTTTTCAGTCTTTGGTATTTATTTATATCTTATTCTTCTTGTTGGTTCTCGTTTTTAACGCAGCTGCGTCGTCACATTAAAAGCTGCTCATAATTATCATGGTTAAAAATTCAGTTTAAAGTTAAAGATCCACCTTCGACCAACGTCACTGCCTGACCTACACCAGATCTACATCCAGATCAGCTCCTGGTGGTGTAACGTGTGTCTGCAGTGACAGTGGGTCACCACTGGAGGGCAGCAGACTGTAAACTCAGGCTGGTCCAGGATCAGTGAAGTCTGAACAGTCCAGCACTCTGTGTGACCCTGTTTGCCCGAGCTTTGCCTCCCAGGCGTCAGTCCCCAGGTTAGCTGCAGACACTGAACACCTGTTGTTCAGGTCAAGACTGTCTCACCTGCTGACCTTTGACCCCGTCGCAGTGACAAAAAGACTTCCCGCTGCAGTGACACACCTGGAGAGAGACAAGAAGAGACAATGTGAGTGAGACGACTTCAAGTATCCACTCGGTTCTGGACCAGAATGAGTCCAGGTTCTGATTCTCTGCATTTGAACACAAACTGAAGTTTAATTTAGCGAGTTTCATGATCTGTCATCATCGACCATCGTCTCTGTCCATCAGACGAGACGCTTTGCAGGATTTCATGTTGGAGACCATTCATAGGTTCTCAAACCGTGGTTCGAGTATCCATTGGTGGTACGTTACTTTCCTGCAGCGACACTTGGAAGAAAATGATTTCAAATGTATCAAACCATCGAGGAGTTTCCCATGTCCTGAAATATCTTTCAGCATCAGACGCCTCGACGCTCACTCCCGTAGTGTGAGCATACATCCATGATGAGACAGGAAGAGGACGTTAAAGCTGCAGTCGTGGCTCCAAACAGGAAGTTCAGATCAGGAGTGACACGTGGAGACCCGAATATTACCTGAGGTCCGTGGTGTACAAAGTTTGAGAAACACTGTTGGAGAACGTCCCTGAAGTCTTCACGTTCCCCTGGTGAAGATGTCTGTCAGTTCCAGGCAGCTGCAGACCTGGAACCTGGATGACGTCAATCATGACGATCTTCTCTGGCTTTTGTTTGACATCATCGATTAGCACGAGGCGTTTGATTCATTAAAACTGCTCCACTACGTCGAGAGGCCGAGTAGTCTGCTCGGTGAAGAGGGCTATGATCCAGGTCCAGGTCTGAGCGACGTTCTGAGTCTGCTACAGCTACAAATAACATTTATAATAATAATATGCAAATGAATCTGTTGTCCGTGCAGGAGCTAACACAGGCTACAGACTAAAGTGAGGTCACGTGTTCTGCATCATGATAAGACAGAAGCTGTGGTGTCTGCCCTCATGTGACGATACCATCTATAACTTCAGGTAAACACAGATTCATGCCTTTATGGAGAAGTGGTCACCTGATGTGATGAGGCGTGCAGCTAACGCTAATCAGTTCATTTGTGAGAGGCTGAGCCGTGAGTGGGACTCGAACACACGTCTGAATGTTTTACTGTCGCTCTCAGGCGTCATGCTGCTGGTCAGTAGGGATGGGCGATATGGATTAAAACATTTATCCCGATAATTTCTGGTATTTATCACGGTAACGATACAAACAACGATAAATAAACACCAATTCAGCCTAATGTTTCCGACTATAAATCTATCACCAAAACAATAATAAAGGCGAGGGGGAGCTGGTGGTGGGCGTGTCTAGACCTGCTGAATGTAACCGCTGTGATCATCGGACACAAATCAAATTAAACTTCTTCCTGTCGTTATATTTTGCGGCATAAATTGCAAGTCGGACTGAGATTTAGAAGCTGGTACATGAAATAAACAAAGTGAGACACACACAGGTAGATGATCAGAGTTTAGTCTGTGAATCCACCTGGACAGTCTCTGCTTCAGAGACATTTCAAGCTGTCTGTGGAATGTCTGATTGGCGGCCCGAGCGTGAGGAAAGAGCTCCTCGCCGTGAGGACAGAGCTCCTCGCCGTGAGGACAGAGCTCTTTGCCGTGAGGACAGAGCTCTTTGCCGTGAGGAAAGGGCTCCTCGCCATGAGGACAGAGCTCTTTGCCGCGAGGAAAGAGCTCCTCGCCGTGAGGAAAGAGCTCCTCGCCGTGAGGAAAGAGATCCTCGCCGTGAGGAAAGAGATCCTCGCCGTGAGGACAGAGCTCCTCGCCGTGAGGACAGAGCTCTTTGCTGTGAGGAAAGGGCTCCTTGCCGTGAGGACAGAGCTCTTTGCTGTGAGGAAAGAGCTCCTCGCCGTGAGGACAGAGCTCCTCGCCGTGAGGACAGAGCTCCTCGCCGTGAGGACAGAGCTCTTTGCTGTGAGGAAAGGGCTCGTCGCTGTGAGGACAGAGCTCTTTGCTGTGAGGAAAGAGCTCCTCGCTGCCCGGCGTAGCTGCTCCGCCTTCCGCCATGTTTGTCATCAATTCGTCATCAATTCATCGTTTTTATCGTGGGATGACATGTTCTTACCGTGGGGAATGTTTTTGATGATATATCGTAAACGACAATATATCACACATCCCCACTGGTCAGACTGCAGAGGGCAGTGTGAAATGAGCTCCAGTATCTATCAGCTGTTTGAATCCTCAGAAGATACACCGGACCATCCTTTAGGAAAGGAAAGGAGGTAACGAGTGACAGGTGGTCGATATTCGTTGATAATGAACGGGTCGATTGTTTGTAGTCCATCACAGCAGTTTGTAGTTTTACCACAGATCACGTCAGTAAAAGGACGTTCCTTCTCACCTTTCCTTGACCTCATGACGTTTTCCATCGAGGTCAAGGAAAGGTGGTTAGGAAAGGACTCATTGTTTGGCCCTGGTCTGGTCTTTGTGTCTACGTACAGAAGAACTCTGAGCTCTGGTCTTGGCTCAGGTAGACCTGACTGTAACTCTGTTGGGTTTAAAGCCTCCGTGTCTCCTGCAGGTGGAACTGTGAAGTCAGTCTGAGCTTCAGAACTCATTCAGCATGTTTCTTTATGATGTTTTATCTCCGTGTGGGTCTAAACCCAAACAGCCTTCATGTATGCTGCAGATGTAACAGTGCTCTTCCTGTGATAACCAGCAGACAGTCAGACTGATGAAGGCCTGATCATCTTATCTTCATTCCTGTCCCTCGGTGCCCCGACATGTTCTACGTTTATCATCATGTGACGGTTCAGGTGTTTCTGCAGACTCTGAACTCCACATCAGATTATTTCATCGGAACACGTTTGACCCTCATGACCTGCTGTGCGAACATAAAGACGACGAGGACGTCTCAGACAGAGAGGACACGGAGCGAACGCTGCTGAACGTCCCGTTAAACCACGTTCACTAATCTGACACCATCACCTCTCCCTGTCTGTGTAACGACAGAGACGTTTGTACAGAGTCCAAAATCCTGCAACAACACACAAAATCAGAGGCTCCTGAACTCACCACTGACCATCAGCCTCATGGCAGCTGAACTTTGTTTTGTTTTTTTTGTCTCCTGAAACAAACACGATGAAACAGGAAGTGTGACGTCTGTGACGCTTAACGACGACGCCATCGACAACTTCATGAACACGTGAACAGGTGAAGTTACAGTTTCCTGATGGACAGTGAAGTAAACAGCTGCCAACTGTAGCTGCTGTTAGCTGCTGTTAGCTCAGTCTGTTAGCTGCTGTTAACTCAGTCTGTTAGCTGCTGTTAGCTCAGTCTGTTAGCTGCTGTTAGCTCAGTCTGTTAGCTCATGTTAACTCAGTTTGTTAGCTGCTGTTAGCTCATGTTAGCTGCTGTTAGCTCATGTTAGCTGCTGTTAGCTCATGTTAGCTCAGTTTGTTAGCGGCTGTTAGCTCATGTTAGCTCATGTTAGCTGCTGTTAGCTCATGTTAGCTGCTGTTAGCTCATGTTAGCTCAGTCTGTTAGCTGCTGTTAGCTCATGTTAGCTCAGTCTGTTAGCTGCTGTTAGCTCAGTTTGTTAGCTGCTGTTAGCTGATGTGAGCTCAGAGCACTAGGGCTGGTAACATTCCCCAGAAATTGAATTCGAATATTAGTTTACCAGTCCTACAGAGCACCGGGGGATGTCAGTGTTTGTACCACAGGAAGTTTTGGACCACCAAGAAGAAGAAGAAGAAGAAGAAGAAGAAGAAGAAGAAGAAGAAGAAGAAGAAGAAGTGGTGTGCCAGAACCAGAGCTGGGCGCTAGTATCAGTATATAACTTTAGCAAGCATCAAGCTAACGTTAACCAGCCAGAGTATCCTCCAAATAACAAGACAGACGATTCACGGTCAGAGTCTGGACAGAGACAGAGTTTGTTACGTTAGCTCTGACTGTGCCAGATGATTGTGGATGTTTCTAAGCTAACGTTAGCTGTTAATGGACGAGGCAAACTGGCAACGCAACCAGGCTCAGCAACTTCTACGGACATGATGGCAGAGGAGAAGAGAGTGAAGAGGACGCTGACGGAGGAAGCTAAGAAGAGAAAAGGAGAGAGTGAGCGAGCAAGAAGCCGCCGGACAAGAGTAAATGTGGGACTGACTTTTAGTGGCATGGGGTCTTACGGAGACTGACTCACTTCTGAAACCACTTCCTGTCGTCGCCGTTAAAAAGCGTAACACGAGGTGACAGATGTTGTGACTGGACACGAAATGTTTTCATTCAGAGTTCAGCTGCTTATCAGCAGATCAGACGTGTGTGTGTGTGTGTGTGTGTGTGTGTGTGTGTGTGTTCATGTGTGTGTGTGTGTTCATGTGTGTGTGTGTGTGTTTGTGTTCATGTGTCTGTGTGTGTGTGTGCGTGTGTGTGTTCATGTGTCTGTGTGTGTTCATGTGTGTGTGTGTGTGCGTGCGTGTGTGTGTTCATGTGTCTGTGTGTGTGTGTATGTGTTCATGTGTCTGTGTGTGTTCGTGTGTGTGTGTGTGTGTGTGTGCGTGTTCATGTGTCTGTGTGTGTGTTCATGTGTGTGTGTGTGTGTGTGTGTTCATGTGTCTGTGTGTGTGTGTGCGTGTTCATATGTGTCTGTGTGTGTGTGTGTATGTGTATGTGTTCATCTGTGTGTGTGTGTGTTCATGTGTGTGTGTTCATATGTGTCTGTGTGTGTGTGTGGGCATGTGTGTGTTCATCTGTGTGTGTGTGTGTTTGTGTATGTGTATGTGTGTGTTCATGTGTGTGTGTGTGTTGGGTCAGTGATAACAACAGATCAGGACAAAAGGCTGAAACAGAAAACAGACGAACTAAAACAACAGACAGAGTCGAGACTGTCTGTCTGACTGTCTGTCTGACTGCACACAGACAGACAGACAGACAGACACACAGACAGACAGACAGACAGACAGACAGGTTTTATTTCCTGTCTGGCATTCTTTGATTTCCTCAGTTATAAAACGTTTGACCTCTCGAAGGACCTCCACCCGCGACCTGCGAGTCACGTGACCGCACATGTGATGATGTAACCGGCCTGAAACATACCGACGTCGACCTGCTGATGGCGCTGCATCGCGTGTCCGGAAAACTAAAATCAGTGTGTTGGTGCGACATCACCTGGAATAAATACTTTAACACATGATACTTTAAATACTTTAGGTACTTTAAGTACTTTACACATTTACTGTGATGATACTTTAAAGTACTTTAACTGTGTCAAGTACTCGCTCCACCCTTCGTTTACCGTATACGAAGACACAGAGCCTTTTTACTTTCAGGACTCACGGTCGACGCGTCAGAAACACTTCGGACAGTGAAGCTGATGTTCAGCATCTGTCTGACTCTCCTGAGGTTACGTGACGTCTGACCAATGAAAACAGACTGAGCGCATCACGTTATCGTTAGCTGCATAATAACTCGCTAACTAAGCTGCTAAGACTGAAAGAATATATAATTAATTTTCTCCTAATTATGCAAAAATGTGAACAACAAATCTGTGTTGGAAACAGCTAACAGAGCTAACAAAGCTAACAGAGCTAACAGAGCTAACAAAGCTAACAGAGCTAACAAAGCTAACAAAGCTAACAGAGCTAACGGAGCTAACAAAGCTAACGGAGCTAACGGCGCTAACGGAGCTAACAGAGCTAACAAAGCTAACGGAACTAACAGAGCTAACAAAGCTAACAAAGCTAACAGAACTGGCAGAGTTAACAAAGCTAACAAAGCTAACAGAACTAACAGAGCTAACAGAGCTAACAAAGCTAACGGAACTAACAGAGCTAACAGAACTAACAGAGCTAACAGAGCTAACAGAACTGGCAGAGCTAACAGAGCTAACAGAGCTAACAGAACTAACAGAGCTAACAGAGCTAACAGAGCTAACAGAGCTAACAGAGCTAACAGAACTGGCAGAGCTAACAAAGCTAACGGAGCTAACAAAGCTAACAGAGCTAACAAAGCTAACAGAGCTAACAGAACTGGCAGAGCTAACAGAGCTAACAGAGCTAACAGAACTAACAGAGCTAACAGAAATGGCAGAGCTAACAGAGCTAACAGAAATGGCAGAACTAACAAAGCTAACAGAACTGGCAGAGCTAACAAAGCTAACAGAACTGGCAGAGCTAACAGAGCTAACAGAACTAACAGAGCTAACAGAACTAACAGAGCTAACAGAACTGACAGAGCTAACAGAACTGACAGAGCTAACAGAGCTAACAGAACTGGCAGAGCTAACAAAGCTAACAGAACTGGCAGAGCTAACAGAACTGGCAGAGCTAACAAAGCTAACAGAGCTAACAGAACAGGCAGAGCTAACAAAGCTAACGGAGCTAACGGAACTGGCAGAGCTAACAAAGCTAACGGAGCTAACAAAGCTAACAGAGCTAACAGAGCTAAACACTAGGCCCTTTTGGTGCACTGATGCTACGCTAATGGCTAACGGCAAGGATTGATCTTGATGCAATGCTACACGCTAAATGTCTGCCCTCCGGTAGCTTCACTCTTTTTATTGGTGGTTGCTAAATGCTATTAATGTTTGCTAAAATATGATGGTGACTACCCAGAATGCAGTGCACCGTGATGTGGTCAAAATGTGTACTGCAAAAAAAAATAAAAAATAAAAAAGCTGCAGTTCCTCTAACGTCCACCTGAGGCTGGCTCCAGAAGTGAGTCAGTCTCCATAAGTCCCCATGTCCAAATGTCTAACTTCACAGCAGAAATAAACATGTTTACAGCCTGGTACAAACAGTTTTATTTCACAGTACTGCAGTACTCTGTGTACTCTGTGTACTTATACTCATGACAATACCGGCCAGACTGTCGGAGTCACAGTCTGATGTTAAAAACACACAACAATAAAACTGACTTCACACACGCCTGTCTGTCTGTTACCACGGCAACACACACACACACACACACACACACACACACACACACACTAAAAGTCTCTCCTCTTCATCCTTCTTTATTCTAATAAACTCTACACCTGTCCGTCCACCTGTCCCCCACCTGTCCGTCCACCTGTCCCCCACCTGTCTCCCCACCTGTCCGTCCACCTGTCCGTCCACCTGTCCCCGGGTGCGCTCACTCACCCTCTCGGCGTGTCCCGGAGCGGCGGAGCAGCACAGCATCAGAACCAGCAGCGGGACGATCCTCCGCCTCGGGCCGCCTGGAGGCTCCATGCAGACGGGCACAGAGCTGCAGAGTCCCCCGCCGCCGCTCACTCTGACTCCGGGCTGCAGTCGCTGAGCTGCGGATGGACTCCTCGGACCGGTCCGGTTCGGCTCGGGTCGGTTCGGTTTCGGTGCAGTTGATCCTGTTCGGGCCACACAGCAACCTGCTGCGGGATGGATGGAGACAGACAGACCGCTGGAGGTGGAGTCAACCCGCAACACTGCACGCACAGAAACACTTCCGCTTTCAAAATAAAAGACTTAACGTCTGTGCGCTTTAAGTGACTGAGGTTGAAATCACCTGACACACCTGCACAGGTGACGTTCAGGTACAGAGGAACTGTTGGATTACTTCAGACTTTAAGTTACAACATGAGCGTAACACAAAGCTAGCAGTTAGCCGTTAGCTCATGTTAGCTAACACTAGCTAAACCAGGTTGAGCTAATTAGCTGTTAGCTCTGTTAGCTCTTAGCTCTCCATAAGCTAACAGCTAGTGGGTAGCTACGTTAGCTTTTAGCTCTGTTAGCTCTGTTAGCTGATAGCAACATTAGCAGTGCAGTTTGTGGCACTTCCTGCGTTAGCTTAGCTCTCCAGTGTGAGTCCGACATTCAGAGCTAACGGCAGCTACGAGCACAAACACAAATTAACACAAATTAACACAATATGCAGTTTTCCCGCCCTTTGCTGTTAGCTGTTAGCCTAGCACTGGAGTGGAGCCCAGCGTTAGCTCTGTTAGCATGGTTAGCATGGTTAGCACCTGGCTAAAGTTAGCTGGTACTTTTTCTACAATTTATTTTTAGTCACTTATCTTGTTTGTTTTTCTGTCACTTAATTCTTATTACAATTATTTATTTGTTTATGTCTTATTCATACATGTCTCAACATGACGTCACACAGTCAGTCTTCATCTCGTCCTCAGTTTTGTGACGTCACCTCTCGTCTTCTGTCTGCTGCTTTTATTTTGTAGACCGGAAGTGTCGGCGCGCGCTCCCGCAGGTGCTTGCCGTCACATTGACAGGTGTGGAGTTGCGTGTCGGCTCGGGTCAGTTTAGCGGGTAAAAGTCTCCCAGGCTGTGACATGAAGAGCGCGTGAAGCTTCAGACTGACCGCGAGACCTTCAGGTGAGTGACCGCGTGCGTGTGCGTGTGTGTGCGTGCGTGAGAGACTCACCTGGGCTGCTGATTTTCCCGCTGTGTGACGTGTGAACGCAGCTGCTGATGATCAGCTCTAATTAGCTCCTAATCAGCTGCTTAATGAGCGGCTGACGTCAGCGGGTCGGTTCGCGTTAATGAGGAGGACAGAAGTAACGGAGTACTTTTACTCAAGTACTCACAGTGAGCTGCTGTCTGAAGATACATGGAGAAGAGTTCTGATCCAAGCTGTGCCAAACGAGTAAAAGTACTCTATTACAAGTACACGTTCATGACAGCAGGTACTCAAAGTATCAGAGTAAAAGTACTCAAAGTATCAGAGTAAAAGTACTCAAAGTATCAGAGTAAAAGTACTCAAAGTATCAGAGTAATCCAGCCTGCAGAGTTCATGAGTAATGATGCGTTCAGGTGTTTATACAAAGTGTTGGTCTTTGGCCCGTCTGTGCTGTGAGCGGTTCTGATCCGGCTCATCTGGTTCTGATGTGTGCTTCAGTGGTTGGACCTCAGCCTGGTGTGTTCATGCGGATCAGATCCTAATCTGGACTCACAGAACGCTTCACGGTCCACGTCTGAACGTCTGAACGTCTGAACGCAGCCAAGGAGCGTTCAAGACCGACGGACTGTCTGTCTGCTTTACCTGTCTGTCTGTTCTACCTGTCTGTCTGCTTTACCTGTCTGTCTGTCTGTCTGTTCTACCTGTCTGTCTGTTCTACCTGTCTGTCTGCTTTACCTGTCTGTCTGTTCTACCTGTCTGTCTGTTCTACCTGTCTGTCTGCTTTACCTGTCTGTCTGCTTTACCTGTCTGTCTGTCTGTCTGCTTTACCTGTCTGTCTGTTCTACCTGTCTGTCTGCTTTACCTGTCTGTCTGTCGGCCGGGTTTTCTAAACCTGGTTTTTTTTTTTGTTACTGTCCTGCTTTCCCTGTCGGGGCTGTCGGTTCTATACTGTCCCTGCTGTCGGTCGGTCTTCTACTTGTCGGTCTGTCTTCTGTCTGTCGGTCGTTGCTACCTGTCCGGGTCTGCTTTACCTGTCTGTTCGTCGCTTTACCGTCTTCTGGTCTGTCTGCTGCTGTTTCTCTACCTGTCCTGTCTGCTTTACCTGCTGTCTGTCTGTTCTACCGTCTGTCTGTCTGTCTGTCTCTGTTCTACTTGTCTGTCTGCTGTTGTCTGTCTGTCTGCGTCTGTTCTACCTGTCTGTCGGTCTGTCCTGTCTCTTCTACCTGGCTGTCCTATTGTAATAACAGTGATATAATCATAATCAGTTTCACTGCAGGTAGATAAATCATCTGTTATTTATTTATACAGCTGTTAGCTTGAAGATAATTATCTTCAGATGTTAGATCAGACTCTATGTAACAGACACAATGTCTTCTAGACTGGTGTGTCAATGGTCAGTATTGATGGTCAATGGTGAATAGTGATGGTCAATGGTCAAGGTGAGGTCAGGATTAGACAGTGTTGAGGAGCCTCTGATGTCTGATGCTGTCACATTATTGATCATTAGAGACATCAAAGTTCATCAGAAGAGTCGGAGTCTGTTGGACTCATGCTGGTGGTCAGACTTAAAAACCTCTACAAGACAACACCACAAACACTGAACGCCCAGAACCAGACACAGACCCCTCGAGGTCCACGCCTGACCCAGAGTGACTACCGCAGGACCTCGAGGTCCACGCCTGACCCAGAGTAACTTCTGCAGGACCTCGAGGTCCACGCCTGACCCAGAGTTACTACCGCAGGTCCTCGAGGTCCACGCCTGACCCAGAGTAACTACCGCAGGACCTCGAGGTCCACGCCTGACCCAGACTAACTACCGCAGGACCTCGAGGTCCATGCCTGACCCAGACTAACTACCGCAGGACCTCGAGGTCCACTCCTGACCCAGACTAACTACCGCAGGACCTCGAGGTCCACGCCTGACCCAGAGTAACTTCTGCAGGACCTCGAGGTCCACTCCTGACCCAGAGTAACTTCTGCAGGACCTCAGGTCTCAGGTGTCAGATAGCAGGCAGGTATCCATCAGCCTTTGACTGACTCTGTCGTGTCTTCACAGCTCTGAGTGTCGGAGCGTCCTGACTGGCTGAGATCCAGCTGGAGGCGGAGTCAGAGTGACAGGGCTGTGCAGTAGGAGGGACTTCCTCTGAGGAAGGACAAGATGCTGCTGACTTCCTGCTCCGCCCCCTGCAGCTACACCTGGCTCTGGTAACATAAAACACGAAAATACATTAAAGCAACGTTACATGGGAAGTGCTATTTGACTGATCAGTGTATGGATCATACAATAATAACTCACCTGTGCTCCGTCCTCCAGGTGCCTCCTGATGATCCTGGCCGCTCCTCCAGCAGCTCTCGCGGTGAGTCTCAGTGACCATGGTGCAGTTTCAGGTGTTACTGATGCCGCTCAGGTGTGTTGTAACGAGCTCTTCAGTTTAAGAGTTGAAATGTCCAATCAGAGCAGAGTTACTGATGTGAGCACACGGAGGGATGTTTGAATGTTCGACAGAAGGTCCAAACAGCTGCAGTCTGATGGACCGAGTGCGGCAGAGGTCAGAACCTAGGGAGCGGTCCAAAACAAACAGGGCCGGCTCAAGGCTTTGGTTTAAAGCGTGATCAAGACACACACGGGAGCTTTAATAATCTGCAGATATGCAGGTTGAGCATAATTATGATGGTTAGTGGCTGCTGAGGCAATGAGTTGCAGGTGAGGAGGTACCTGCAGAGTACAGAGTACTGCAGTATCATGTCGTGTACAACAAAACACTTCATTCATTATTTTCTATTATACAACCAGTAGGTCCGACAGAGAAATCTGATTGGTCAACTAGACGTTTAAAATGTGCTCAAATCAGCATGACATCACACCTGACTCATCACTAACAATATCACTCCGCCATCTCCATATAGAACATGTAAACAAATATAAATAAGTCCACTGGAAGTACTTTAATAAAGTAATACATCTGAATTTACAATTCAGCTTTCTTAATGAACATTCTGTGTTATGGAGCTGTTAGACCGCCTCGTTAATACAGGTGTATACCTCGTTAATACAGGTGTGTACCTCGTTAATACAGGTGTGCACCTCGTTAATACAGGTGTGCACCTCATTAATACAGGTGTGCACCTCGTTAATGTTGTGGAGAAATTGCTGAAGTCAAAGGTCAATGGTGAGGTCAGGAGTTCAGAAAGTGTTCAGGAGCCTGTGATGTCTGATGCTGTATTATTTATTGACGCTTGGCCAAGGAGAATTAGAGACACTCTCAAAGTTCATCAGAAGTGCCTGAGTCGGTCTCACATTCTAAAGAACTCGTTGAAAGGCCTCAGAGGAAAATGGACTTTGTGATTGGACTGTACAAATAAAACCTGATTTGATTTGATTTGATTTGATTACAAGTTCGAAGCATCTTCTCACTGTAGGTTGATGACATATCTCATTTTCTATCAACACATATTTAAGCAATATTACACGAGAAGGTGTGCTTTAACATCATTATTGGCATGACAGTGATGCGGTTTGTTAGCGTCACTGAACTGTTTGATCTCTGACGTGCTGCACACAACGAGTGCAACCTGTATTACGAGGTATACACCTGTATTAATGAGTATACCCGTATAACGAGGTGCACACCTGTATTAACGAAGGTATACCCTGTATTAACAAGGTCACACTGTTAACGCGGTGCACACCTGATAACGATTAAACCTGTTTAACGAGGTATACACACTGTATTAACGAGGTACAACTGTCTATACGGTCACACCTGTATTAACAGAAACACAGTAACGGGTACACACCGTATAACGAGCGTACACACATGTATTAACGATGGTACCACACCTGTATTAACGAGGTACACACATGTATTAACAGGGTACACACATGTATTAACGAGGTTACACACATGTATTAACGAAGAGCACCCCTGTATAACAATATTGCACCTGTATTAACGAGGGGGTACACACATGTATTAACGAGGGTACACACATTGTATTAACGAAGGTTTACCAACCTGTATATTAACGAGGTGCAACCTGTATTAACGAGTGCACACCTGTATTAACGAGGTATACCAATGTATTAACGAGGTGCACACCTGTATTAACGGAGTGCACACCTGTATTAACGAGGTATACACCTGATTAACGAGGTGCACCACTGTATAACGGGGTACACACATGTATTAACGAGGTACACACCATGTATTAACGATGGTATACACCTGTATTAACGAGGTACATACCTGTACTAACGCGTACACACATGTATTACGAGTTACAACATGTCATTAATGAGTACATATTTGTATTAACGGGGTACACCCTGTATTAACAAGGTGCACACCTGTCATTAATGAGTTGACGTATTAGAGGTTGCACACCTGTA